>NC_056737.1:898000546-898088046 GCF_019279795.1 Protopterus annectens
CAATGCAAAAATGGTGCCTCTTCATCAGCGACACTATAAAGTACATGCTGGTAACATTTCAGAAGTAATATAAAGTCACTTTCCCCAAGAAAAACACAGTAAAAAGCACTCTAATATACTTTAACATCCCCAAAATAAATATAATACAATTTATCTGCAGGAAAAATGGTTTTAGAATGTTTAAATCAACTTTTAAAGTGCCAAACACATAAGTGTGCTCCCTTTTAAAAGTACAGCAAAGTCACATGACAGTCAATAAAACACACACATTCCTAGCTAAAAAGTACATTCCGACAAAGGAAAATCAATTCAAGCATTAAAAATAATATAAACAGATGTTAGCGCTTTCGGGTAAAATCCCTTCTACAGACAACTGCATATAAAAGACTTGTATAAAAAACTCTCTTTAGAGTGAGGAAGCAAAACAAATAGTAGGAAGTTAACCAAGGAGAACTAGCAGAGCTAGAAGGTGAAAACAATCAGAATCAACCATTTACACAGGCAGTACAGTAGCCCAGCCCAGCACTTAAAACTCTGCAAACAACTTTCCACTATGTTTTTCTCTGAGACACTGCAACACTGCAGTAAGCTAATAGAAGTGAAGACTGAAAAAGTTTTACTGAGACAAAGAAATGTTAGGGGCTGCCATTGCTGTTATAAGGCGACATATGCAACATGCTGAGGGTGGTGACAATGTAAATTCTGCTGAGCAACCCTCAGTCAGGAGACGGAGAAGAGTGTACAGGCCCAGGGTAACCTACCAGGGGCTACATGAGCTGGAGATAGTGGAGCACTATAGAGTGGACAGAGACTTCATGCAGCAAATTGTTGAGCTGTGCAGGCCATGACTCACACACAGAACCAACAGAGGGGAAGCCATCCCAGTGGAAACCAAGGTATGTGTTGGCCTAAGAATACTAGCAACAGGTACCTTCCAGAGACCAACTGGTGATACGATGGGGATTTCACAGGCATCAGCATCCAGGGTACTGCACCAGTTCCTGAATGCCATGTCAGCACATGTCAGTGATCATGTATATTTCCCCAATTCCCATGAGGTATTGGCCAGCAATATGCGTCTTTTCCAGCAAATAGCGGAATACCCTGAGGTAGTGGGTGCAATAGACTGCACGCACATATGCATCAAAGCACCAGCTGGTGAGCGGGGTAGGGTCTACTATAACCACAAGGATTTCCCTTCCATCAACTGTCAGGTCATGTGTGATGCCCAGGGCATAATAATGAATGTGTGTGCTTGCTGCCCTGGAAGCTACCATGATTCCCATATCTGGCATCTGTCACAGCTGTACCAGACATTTGCCAATGGGGACATCCCTCATGGTCACCTAGTGGGGGATGCTGGATATGCACTCGAGCCGTGGCTGATGACACCCATCAGAAATGCACACAGACCTGAACAGGAACGCCATAATGAGGCACACGCACAAATATGAAATGTAATCAAGCATGTGTTTGGTCTGCTCAAGTCACGGTTCCGGTGCCTGGACACATCTGGTGGAGCCTTGAAGTACTCACCAACTACATGTACCCAAATAGTCATGGTATGTGCTATACTACATAATATGATCCTGCGGAAACAGCTGCAGCAGGAGCAGCATAGGGCCGGGCCAAACAGCCCACCACCATTGCCAAGGCCATCACAGGCAGAGCGTGACTTGGAGGAGGAACAACCTGAGCCTGCCCCAGTAGGCAGAAGGAGGCGTGCCCAGTATGCTTTGCCTTGGCAAAGAGGCAACACATAGCTTATACACTGGCTCAGTAGGAACCCTGGAAATGATACCTCTCTCTGACTCACACATATAGTAAAAGGGATGCCTAACTTGACACTACCTGTTTTCAAACGTATAGGGAGTGTAATATGTGCATCTGACATAGGCAGCCCTGAAGCACCACCTGAGGCATGATTGCCATGTGTTAAGCAACATAAAGCAATGCTAAACAGCTTTTACCACTATTTAGTATATGTAAACAAAATTGCACACTCTAAGTAGCACGACTTTGGGCAATGTTGAGCAATATTGGGCAGCATTCAGCAATGTTGGTTAACATTGAGCAATGTTGTGTAAGTTTGGTCAAAGTTGGGCATAGTTGAGCAAAAGCAGGTAAACATGGTCATATTTGCTTTACTGTTCCTTAAGCAGTCTGGTCTGCCCAGTATGAAAATATGAAGCAGTGACAGTCCTCGAACCCAGGATACTGTGCACTATAGTCACAGTACTGAACCACTAATCCATGACGGTATTTTACTGGTCAGCCTGTAGGAATAAATGTTGCTAAGTCTGTGCAAACTGTCTCCTGGAAACCCCACAGGCACAGCATAATCCCTGTAGAGTTATGACACAAAGGTGAGCCCTGCATTAAAAATACAACTCGATTTACAACACACGTATAGTATAAATGTTAATATTGGGCGTGTTCACACACGTCAACAAATGTAGTGGACTTCACATAGCAACATACTGAAAGTCACACTGGGCATGCTCACACACTTGAATAAATGAGGCAAATGTCAGGCAACAACATACTGAAAGGCCAAACTGGGCATGCTCACACACTTAGTTCATGTGTGAGTACAGCAGTGGACCACACATATCAGGCAGTTGCATGTGTTAACCCAGGAACCTCTCACAATTCACCAATCTTGACTTGTGCACACAGTGATATGACAACAGACACATATATAATATATTGGAACCCTGTCATAATCAAATATGTACTACAGATACTTAGGTTGGTCATAGAAAGTTGAAAAGCAAAGAAAAAAAAACAAAATCAGTATCATCAATAAACAATGTGCACTGCAAACACTATCCAATCCAGGTAATGGAAAGGGTTTGTGTACTACCTTCAGCTATGTCATAAATAGCAATGTACACTCATATATGTCCTGAGTTAGGGCCAACTGTAAATGACTGACACAGGCCCATACATATATACCCACCTCCCACTGACAAAAGGCCATATCATCATACCAGGAGATATCACATGTAGAATGGGTAAACAGCTCCTTTCAAAGCTGAAAACATGGCATAAATTGGATTACATTGTGCCCCTACATGTTTCATAAGTGAACTGCAGAACAAACAGAGCCTGCACATAAACAGTCTGTTGAGCCTCACCCTCTCTACAGGATATGAAACTGCTGAATGGGTTACAGCAACATATGGCACACTACACAAGTGGTGGTGCACAACAGACCATGGGAACTATAGTCTTATAAGCCAATGAAGTCTGATCTGCAAGGCCATGGAATCCATCAGGATTGAAGTCAGAAACAGAGCTATTGGAAGCCTATAAACACACAGCCCTACCAACTTTGGGCTGGTCATGGGCAGATCATGTTTCCCAAACCTGCTAGACTGTTTGCAAGGCAGCCACCCAGGACATACATTTTTTTGAAATGAGCTACACACGTCCCACATACACTTTGAATAGGCCTTTTCCAACATCCCAGACACATGTTGAATCCACAAAATCAACAACCTGTGCATAAATATGTATTGTCATTGGATGGATTGTCAACTGGGCCACAGATAGATCACACAAGGTAAGAATTGTGGAGTCAGGTTCAAGCTGGTAACACCTGCTGTCCCCCATGGCTCAGTCCTGGGATCACATAAAACTAAGTGCACACACATTACCATGTCTAGTCTGATAATGTCGGCATCCCACAAATATAGCAGTGGAAATGAAAACTCCCAGTAAAGCATATAGCATGTCGTGTTAATTGCGTATCTCTCCAGTATCATAACATAGTTAGGTAGGGGTCTGAATCCTGCAGTTGCTGCGTGGGTGTGTGTGTGTATGTTTCTGTGTGATTACCTTTGACAGTTTTGCCCTTTTTGGAAACTAGGAAAACACCTTAAAAGTGTTACATTCCTGTTTGGCAAGTCTGATGATGTCAGCATCCTACAAATATAGCACTGGAAATGAAATTTCCCAGTAAAGCATGTAGCGCATTGTGTTAATGTGTATCTCTATAATATTATAACCTAGTTAGGTAGGGGTTTGAATCCTGCAATTGCTGAGTGTGTGTGGGGGGTATGTTTCTGTGTGATTCCCTGTGAGAGTATTGCCTTTTTGGAGACTAGGAAAACACCTTAAAAGTGTTACATTCCTGTTTGGCCAGTCTGATGATGTCAGCATCCTACAAATATAGCAGTGGAGATGAAAACTCCCAGTAAAGTATATAGCGCGTCGTGTTAATGCGTATCTCTCTAGTATCACAACATAGTTAGGTAGGGATATGAATCCTGCAATTGCTAGGTGTGTGTGTGTGTAATACTGTTGGGCAATGTGTTGTGTGTTTAGCTTTTACTACTGTATGACATATCAGTATGACAACAGTACGTGCATTGCACACTGCAGGTATCTGTGTGGCACATACATATATGTACATGTGACCTCAATCAGTTCATATGTGTGAAGCCTGCTTTCTACATGAATACATCTGTTACCTATGACAGATTGTGCTGCTGCTTCACAGACCTTCGGTCACATATGTATGTTTGTGACAAGGCCAGCCACTGTAGTGATCTGTGGCCTAAGGTCATCTGTGTCACACACACCCATGACAGTTTGTATAGAATAGTGTGAGTGAAGGTTCATGCCTTGGGTATATTTCAGACATGTTCAAACACAACAAAGTCTGTCAATAATGGACATTCATTATAGGTGTACAACAACTTTGTGGATATGCATACAGACCCCTTATTGGTTACGTGATACACCGAGGGACTTCAGAATACCTATGGTAATGTGAATACCAAAGGACAAATGACATAAGACATGGTTTTATGTACACATCGGTACCCGTTCTACATGTTTGGGTCTACTACCTATGTGGTACTGTCGGGATGCTATGTTTAACAAATGTGGATGACTATGCTATATTTAGCTTACAGCTTTACAGCATGGGTTGGACAACAGGTATCTGTCTGTATGATACCCTTGTGGATGATATGTGTCTCATCCAGAGAATGCATTGTAGGCCACTGTATGCATTTCCAGATGTGGACGGACATATCCCTAGTGTGTGTGCTTGTATCTAAGAGGGCTATAGGCCAGACAGGAGTGGTCCCAGGAATGTGTGGCGGTCAATACCACTGATTACTGGTATAGTCCAGTACTGGACGGATCCAAATGCTACTGAGTTCCCTATATCTGTGTGTCAATTGTCAAGACATCATCTAATGATTGGTCATGGTCAGTCTGTTGAGGTTGTGTACACTACCAGAATGCAAACCAATGACAGATAGTAACAGTATCACCCACAACATAGTGTCAAAACATGTCATACACACGTGTACCCAGGTTAAAACGTATGTGTATTAAAATGCATACTGGCCACCAATAGAAACAATGAAGTCTTGACACTGTGTAATACAGGGCATGTCACCCATCCCATGTGTCCACTATGCACGAACATGCAGACAGTGCACCTCCACCATGTTCACAAATGTACACCTGCAAATCTGTACTGCACACATCACACACATACTGTCCACTCACCAACACATGCTGCCAAAACTACACACATCAGCCAAGTGGCACATGGGCGGGCAATACATTTTTGGAATTAACACTGTTGTAAACAATACTACATTGATTATCATAGTTTTAATGCATCATGCCTGCTCAGATATACCTACAGGGATATAATTACACTGTACTGTTGACAACATGCTAACATTGCTACACTGCTCTAAAGTTACCCTGTGAATCAGCACCATGTTAGCCTGTTACTGCATCAATGTTACAGATGACAGGAGGTGGCACAGTTTCATCATATGCACAGGGTGTGTTGTTGGTTTGCCAGAGGCCGACATTGACCCATCCAATCGACATGTATGTGTGTGTGTGTGAGGGACAATAGTACAGCATGGGTCAATGTTGATTTGATGTGTGTGCGCATGTGTTAGCCCTAGGTGTTTGGATTATGTGTGTGTGTCTGCAGGCACACAGTTCCACCATGTGGCTGCCGTATACGGGAGGTTGTGCGACAGCCACAGACTGTACCTGGCAGGCTGTACAGATCACAATCTCTGGCCACGGACAGAGTACCTGTGCCTCGCAGGGGTGCAACGGGCAGTATCAGGTACTAAGCCAGACTGGGTACTATCATCAGAGGCAGAGGCACGTCAACTGGACCCACGTCCCTGCTGGGACTGGCCAGAGCCATGTGCATGTGGTCTTCTATGATGGTCTATTGACAGCCCTGCTCCAACATTGCTGGGGCTGGTACTGCCACTACGGCAGTGGCTGTGACTTGTGTGTCGTCCGCGATGACTGCCAGATGATGATGTTGCTGGCATACGTCCACGTCGACGTCTTGACCGTCCTGCACTGTCCTGGCACATGGAAATTACATTGTGGAGGACATCTAATGTCTGCCCCCAATGTCTATCAATGACCTCAGTGTAGTGATGCACTGCACCTGCAAGGTCACGTATACAGTCATTGATAGCGGTGTTATGGGCCCTCTGCACCCTCAGTCCCTGTCTGGTGTATCGCTCCATACATGCCTGTGCCTGCATAACAGCCCGGAACATACCTGAGGTTGTAAGACCTGTGGGGGCACATCTGCCAGGGGCATTATGACCAGCAGTGCTCACACGAGAACCTCTGGACATCTGCCTATGTGGTACCATCCCAGAATTCTGGGTATGGCTGCTGTGAGGGGTTGCATGTGCCATGGATACCACACTGGTCAATGCCTACTATATGCTGTCCCTCAGCTAAGGCCATTGGTGATGAGGGATGTATTGGCAGTATGAATGTGTGCATAGATGGTGTGGAAAGTTGTGTACTGTCGATTGGCAGAACAATGGCAGACCCTGTCAAGCCTGCCTGTGCCACAACACATGTTTCATTATCTCCACTATTTGTGGCAGTGTCTTCAGGTTTCCTGCTGCACTCAACCAACACAACCTCAACACCTGTGAGAGGGAGACAGGAAACACACTTTACAATTGGTACATGATGTTAGCACACATGCACACATGCACACATGAACACATTAACACATGCACACATGAACACATGCACACATGTGCACATGCACACATGAACACATGCACAAATGAACACATGCACACATGAACACAAATACTCTACCCACTAAAGTAGACACACACACACACACACACACACACACACACACACACACACACACACACACACACACACACACACACCAACAGCAATCCAGAACATACCCATTAGTGGTTGATGGTGGAGTACAGTATCACAAGCCAAAGAGTCCTATCACACATGTCAGCATGCAAGATGTGTGTTGCTCAACAGCATGCAGTGCGAGTGTGGAGAGTCCTTGTTAATAAAAGTATACATCTGTTTGATGCATGTGTGTTGTTTGATGATTGGCCTCACCCTGGAACACAATGTGTACATGGACACAACATTGCTGTGCAAGTATTATATGCTTTTCAATGTCCTGTGCACCATCACTCACAGGTATACATACCATGGCTGGATGCACACAGCTGTCAGGTGTATAGCAATGAATGCTATGTGTTGTACTGTAGTTACTGTAACTTTATGTAGTGTAGTACCATGAGCCATCATCAGGCAGCATCATGTGGTCACTCAAGGCCACTAATGTGTGCCACACTGGTAACTATCTTGCTGTACCTGAACTGCTGCATTGTGGCTACATTAACCATTTCACAGGCAGTTGTTACATGGGTATGTAAGGTGTTCAATAGGGAGCATTGCCTAACATGAATGTCTTGTTAGTTGAAGAGTTTTGCAATGCCCCATGATAGGCCTCTACCCCTCAGGTATAGTATGTGTGCTGTGTGGATGACATTTGGGATACTGGAGCCTGACCTTACAGCAGGTGTCTACATACGCCATGTGTATCATATTGACATGTACTGCGTATGACAAGGTGGTGTATGTTGTATGCATTTGTATTGACTCTGCCTATACAATGTCCACTACAGTGTACCACAATGGTTTGGGATGCTCTGTGTATAGCATGTGTTTGAGGCAGCCACTCATGCTACTGGGATGTGCATAGTCCCACAGGAAAATTGCAGAGCATGCATTATGTGTAGGTGTTGTACATGTGTAAATGGCCTAAAACCCACCTATGACATGCACATGTTATTTGTCATATGAAATGTAGAACACTCACCAGCATGGGTCTGCTATCTTGCTGTCACACCAGAGGGACCTACAAGGATATGAGAAACTTTGTCAGTGCCAACGGTTGACAGTCACATACATTATTTATTTATTTATTTTACATTTGTTGACCGGGCTAGTCTAACTGGATATATGTCCATTTTCAGTAGAGGCCAGGGGAGAAAAGCTCCAAAGACATGATACAATTTAAAGTATAAGTACAAACAATACACAATCAACAGATATTATAATAATATATAAAAAATAGCAGTTATCATAGTAAAAAAAAAAAAAGTAATTGATAATGGTAATGTGCAGTGCAACCTAGAGGATTTAAAAGGGTGTGCACTGAGGTTAAGAGTCAAAAATAGTACGGATTGAGTGTATGGAGACATAGTACAGGTTAGGTCAGCAATAGAGAAAAGGAAGTTGGAAGTGTAGTGATGACACAATGGATTTGCTTAACAAAAGGTATGTAAAGAGGATATCAATAATATAAAAAAGGGTAGACAAGTAAAAATATAGTAAGATGGAAGATGTAACAGAGGATAGTAAGGACTAGAAAGGTAAGTTGAGTTTGTAGAGGTATAGGACTAGTCTGGTTTGGAACAGGGGCATAGCCAGTATGATTTGAGGTAAAGTTTAAGTCTATTTTTAAAGAGAGACAAAGGTATGGCAACCCGGATGAGCTTTATCTGTGTGCCATATAGTACTGTCTGTCAGCACTTAGAAAACCTTCTGCCTGAGGTATGTAATGTGTGTGGACTATAGGTAACAACTACATACAGATCATGTTCAAAATTATCAGTATTGCACAACACCAGGCTCCACATCTTCCAAATACACAGTACACATCTGACATACGCATGTTTTAACAATCGAGCTAACAGTAGTCTACAGATATGCCATGTTACCTGCACGCTCACAGTCAACTTGCTGGGTGACTCCGGCCTCCATGATGACACATGTTTGTTGTAATGTTTGCCCAGGAGCCACCACGCTGAGGAGCAGCTCTTCCACTCTGGTGAGGGGTGGGTGTGATGCTGCACCACCACCTGTGGCAAGCTGTTGTCTGCGGACACCGGAGGCATGCTGCCGGACATGTCTGATTAAATCCCTGCAGTGATGGCATACCTGCTCATAAGTCCGGTTATGCATGCCTACATCATTAACCCAACGGACAACATCCTGCCACAGTGCAGTATGCTCATGCTGGTCCTGGCTGGTTCTGGAGAACAGCAGGGTGTGATGCTGTACTATTGCGGAGATGATTTATTCCTCCTCTTCAGGGGAATAGGCAGGGTTGCGATGATAAGATATGTCCCTGGAAGAAAATAAGACAATTATTGTGAGCAAGTCTTGTGGCACACTTAACATTCTAATGTACAGATATCAATGAAATGACATATTTGCAATCTATTGGCTGTCAGTAGATACACACTTTTAATCCCACACATCAGTGCTCATCCCACAACTGCCTTACAGTGCCTGGCACGTTCTATATATTAAACCATGTTCTGCACAGCAACAAAGTGAAACCAGTATGTAAGACTGTACAACAGCACATGACACACTGTATGTGACACAATGCACCACCTAGCCACAGGAGGTATATATGAAGCTAATGCATACAGAAAGTTGTCATCCATTGAAATGATTGTAAAGTACAGTTACAGCACTACCAGTACACCACACTGCTTGTTGATAGCAAACTCCTAAGTAACATATGTGCACATTCATCAATATAGGTGGCATACTGCTGTACTACACTATACATGTTGCTAGATATGCACTTATATCCTGTAACACACATACGACCCAGGCCATGTTACAGGCATACCCACACACACATCAGACATACCTACAAGATACAAAGGTATGGCAACCCGGATGTGCTTTACTTGTGTACCATACAGTACTGTGTGTCAGCACTTACAAAACCTTCTGCCTGAGGTATGTAATGTGTGTGGACTACAGGTAACTAGCAAAACAGTGTTTCAAAGCAATGTGGATATACACCATACTGTGCTGTTTACACCTACAGCTTCAGGTAGTACTACAGTACATACGGGATTTGTATTCACTAGTGTCAACAATCACTGAGCATACATGTACCGCTTTAGCCTACAATGGCATACTCCAGTCAACACCATGGGACTATGTCACACCGTATACCATACTGCTTTTGCTGCCTAGCAATAGCATACATATCTTTTGTGGGGATCACAACTAAAACACTACATACCATGATAGAAAACATTTACCCACTAGGCTATCACACATATACACAACATTGACACATTCACCTACACAATCACCATCACACTCAGTCAACCTCATATAGCAATTAATGCAACATGTACATGCATGTGTGTATCAGGTCATAGGTAGCTCATAGGCTATTAGGCGTAGGGCCTATAGAAGCCTAGCCATATGGTACCCTGCCCTTAAACACCCATGTAATCTAGGATTCCAAGATGGCTGCCAACTAGACTAGTCCCTATTCTTTGAGCTCCTCACAGATCTGTAACATCTCTATTTTTTTTACAGCTTTGTAACAATATTTTTCCTCAGTTTTTTTCATAAAAAGATTTTACAAATCTTTTTACATACATTTGGAATATTTTTATCTTCGGAAATCTTACTTTGGGATATATTTTACCTCAGAACAGTTTGTGGTGTTATCTGATTTGGTCACCTGCTGCTTCAAAATCTTCCTGGAACCTGACACTCTGTCATCAGCATCTTATCTCTGGGCATGGCTACTAAATCTGACTCCATGGAGACCCAGCCTACGAAGACCAAATTTTCTTCAGTGCTCTCACCTGAAAAAGATACCAGTTCAAAAAGATTGAGAACATCTAAACAATCTCCTGAACTTTCCAAAGTAAGTAACAAAGACTTGAATGACTCAAATTTTTATTTAGATGAACTAAAGCTAGCATTAAAACCTATACAAAGTGCTATACAAAACTTCTCAGAGCAATTTGCTGACTTTAGTAAAACTTTAAAGCAAATACATGACAGAATGGACATAATTGAAAATAGAAATTCAGCTTTAGAGATAAAAACTGTTTCATTGGAAAGTGATCTAAAGTATAAAGATAAAGTTATTTCTGAAATGCAAACTAAATTGATAGATTTAGAGGCCAGGAGCCGCAGAAACAACGTTATTATTCGTGGTTTGCCAGAATCTTATGATAATAAAAATCTGCTGTCTGTGACTAAGAACATCTTTGAAGCATTGTTAAACTGTGAAGCATCCTCAAAAAATATAATTGTAGAGAGAGCACACAGAGCACTACGTGCAAGTCAAGATACTTCTTCACCAAGGATTATATATACTAAATTATTAAACTTCCAAGACACTTTTCAAATTTTGGAAGCAGCTAAAAGTAAAAAACAGTTTCTATGGAAATCTCACAAATTGTCATTTTCACAGGATCTTCCTTCTCAAATAAAACTAAATAGACAAAAACTTTCTCCCTATTGTGCAGACTTGAGAAAAAGAGGGATAAGATTTCGTATGTCTTATCCAAATACCTTGTCCTTTACATTTAATGAAAAAAGGTTTATGTGTTCTGATCCTAAGGGAGCAAAAGATATTTTTTTTAAAGTCTTTAAAAAGCTTCCGGAATCTGTCTCCTAATATTTCATTTATCTGTTGGTTACAAATGTGATGTTTTTTTTTTTCTGTAAATGCTATGTTCCTGCAGACAGTATGTGTCATCTATTTTTCAATTTATTTTTACGAAGGGTGTGCACAGTGTTTATATGTATACATTATATTTTCTTTTTTTTGAAAAAAGGGGGAAAAAAGAAAAGAGATACTAATTTTATTGTGAACAAATATATCTCTTCAAGAATATGGAGCTAGCTTTTGTATTTAAGTAAGCCTTGTGGTTGCTTTTATATTTTGCGAAGTAGTGTACATGTTTTTTTCTAGTTTTAATAAATACAATGCCCTATCTCAGTTATAAGCGTTTTGGAGGGAGATTTTGTGACTCTCGAGGCTGGACAGAGTGAAAATCTTCTGTTTTCCTCATCAGCTGCTGTTTTTACTATGCCACGCACCTTCTATGAAGCTACAGAGTTCGGCGGTGATGTCATCATTTGCAGAGGACACTCGCTAGTTTCGTTTCAAAGCTGGCTATTGAATATAACATTTATTTGCTCATATGCATTAAACTATGTACTTTTTTTGTTTTTTTCGTTCTATTTAATATCTGGGCTTACACATTGGATCTATTCTTCAGTTAAAAAGGCATGTTTCGCTCTAGTCAACTGCTGTTTACATGATACTTTCTCGTTTTAGCGTGGTTATACTTTTATAGAAGAAATGGTGGAAATTGCCTTCATATGTCCAGAAATAGCTCTGCTACATCTATTTTCAAGGTACAATTTATATTTAATGTATATAATTGTTTATTTTCAAGTCAAAGTGAACTGTTTTCATATCTGATAAGATAATTTGTTTTTTCATATAACGTGCGCATAGTATGAAAGCAATGCAGGGGTATTGTATGCAAATTGATTTTCACATGTGAATATTTAGATAAAACGCTAAACAAATATATATTGGGTTATGTGTTGTAATAGGAACATGATATAGATGTATATATATGTACAGTATAATAATTCTGTCTTCCTATTCAGGCTTAAATGTTTTGTTTAAATACCTTTATGTGTGCATATAGGAGAATTGTAGAGTGCATTTCTAGTTTAAAAATTAACTTGTTATACCTATGTCAGTAAGTAAAATATATTGTTTATTGACACATTCCCCTAAATGATTAACTTGTTGCATTCCAGCACAAGCAAAAGTCATGGAAATGTAAGCTGAATCTGTTTTGAAAACTTAATCACTGTAGAAGATGCATGCATGGGTGGTATTTGCAGATTGTTTTCAGTGACAAACCATACATATTTGATTAAAATGCAGGTAAAATGCAATTGGCAAAGTACATGTAGAATGCAACAAGACAAGTAGAAATTACTGTGTAAGATTCCAGTAATCTTTCTTTACACTTTCTGGTTTCACCAGTAGATGTTTACTAGTAAAGTGTGTTTGCTTATGATGTTATAATATGGATGCAAACACATTCCTAATGTGGTTAGTAGCCCAGCAGCTCTAAGCTTCTAATTTGCTGGCTATGGAGGGAGACTTCTTACTTTTTACCTGTTTAATTTTTTGGATACTGCTCTTTTAAATTTAAGAAATGTCTCTCAACTATACAATTCATAGTGTTACAGTTTTTTTTATCTTTTTTGATTGACACATTTATTTACTTTGGGATTGATAGGTGAAATGTGTTTTTTGAAGATACAGGCATGTCTGTTTCTAGAACCTTGTTTCATATGTTTATGCTGTGAGTTAGATTTTACTGTCATAGTTATTCACAATATCACTAAAGTGAAGCATGATGTATTTTACTGTATGATTATCTACTTAAAGTTATTCATCTTGTTCTGCTATATATATAGTTATTTCTTATGCAACCAAAACATTATTTTATGTTTGATACAATCAATATTAGTTTTACAGAAGGTATTATATGTATAGGGTAATGTTAAATCTATTTTCCTTATACTTTTCATACACGGTAATTTATATAAATTTGATTCATCTTAATATTTAGAATGTGATGTTGAGGAAATTCTTTAAATTGCTGTATATTTTACTTAAAACTGGAGCTTGTATACTAAATACGTGAGTAGGGATTGAGTATGTTGGACATCTTGAATTTTGTTAGATATGTAAATATGTTTGATATTATAATAATGTTTTTTTGTTTAGTTAGGCTTTTATACAAAGTTTATTATGTTAATTTGATGCAATTGATATTGATAGTGTTAACCAAAATCACTTACTTGATTCACTTATATTTTTCTTCTCTAGCAGGGGGTGGGTGGTTAGGCACCGGGGTACTTGGGAAGGAATATTATAAGATCTTTAAAATAATCTTTTTTGGAGACATCAAGATTCACTATAATAAGTATAAGGAACTGAGGTTTATAGTTAATATTACATTTTGTCAAACCTTAGATATATGTTATATATCTATTTTTATTTAATAGTATGACCTTAAATATTGACTCATCGAATGTGAGAGGATTACAAAATAAAAACAAGAGATCCCTACTATTTCATCTTCTATTTAAATCCCAGGCTAATATTTGCTTCCTACAAGAGACACACCTAAATAGAGAAGACCTTGATAAAGAAAAAAACAAGAAATGGATTAAAATGATAGCAGCAGCTGGTAATAGTACAAAATCAAGTGGGGTGGCCATTATAATTAAAAACAATTTTCAGGGAACTATTTCTGATGTGAAATATGATGTGAATGGAAGATGGTGTTACATTATCTCCTGTTTCCATAACATTGATAAACCAATTATATTTTTTAATCTTTACGGCCCTTGTGAACAACAACATATCTTCTTTATACAAATTTATAATATTCTCTCCTCTTTTAAAGATCATTATTTTATTTTAGGGGGGGATTGGAATGCTATCATTAATCCTGACACTGACCGTACTAGTAGATCCTCCTCGTATAATTTCCAAGCATCCATTGCTTTGGAAGAAATAATAATGGACCTCAACCTCACAGACCCTATTTCTCTCATAGCACAGTATGACAGAAAAGACATCTTCACATATTACTCAAAATTTTATAAGTCATGGTCAAGATTAGATTTTTTGCTTATTTCTAACTTCCTTACTCATAGGAAAATTAGTTACTCTCTTGAACCCAGATTTTTTTCTGACCACTCTAGAATATCTCTTGGAATTAGTTTGGCTTCAAATACACTAGATTCATCTTCATATAATAGTTGGACACTGAATAACAATTTACTCTCAAATGAAAATACACATAAATTAATAACTGAAACAATAAAGGAAACATATCTTAATCTAGTCAAATCAGATATTCCTTTAGATATACAATGGGCTGCATGTAAGGCAACCCTTAGAGGTATATTAATTAACAAAGCATCATATTTTAAAAAACAATATAGAAATAAAGAATTACAGTTAAATCAAAAATTCAGATTTTGGAAAATCAATACAGAATGTGTCCTAATTCCTCTACATATGAACTATTATTAAGTTCCCAAAAATAATTATTGCTTCTACATCAACATAATCTTTCTATATCAGAGCAAAGGCTCTTAGCTACATACTCTGAATGGGCACAGGTTCCTTCTAAAGTGCTAGCCAGAATAATTAAAGGTAATCAATCTCTTCCTAGAATTTCGTCACTAAAATATAACAACAAGATTTATAATACTGATTTGGAAATTATGCAGCTTTTTACATCATTGTTCTCAGAGATATACTCAAAGGAAAATAAACCTAGGGGTAAACAGCATATAGTGAACTTTGCGCCCTCTATTAAATTTCCTGGGTTAAATGATCAACAAAAGAATACACTCTCTGCCCCGTTGACTATTAAAGAAATATCGGAAGCCATTAGTAGACTTAAGACTAGTAAATCTCCGGGACCAGATGGCTTCACACCTGAATTTTTTAAAACTTTTTCATCTGAGCTTTCACCCCTTCTTTTTGAAATTTTTAATTACATAATGATCTATGGTATATCCGACCTGTATTGGAACACCTCAAAAAACATTTTAATTTTGAAAAGGGACAAAGAAAAAACTGATCCTAATAATTATAGACCTATTTCTCTGATTAACATTGATATCAAAATCTTAGCTTCTTTACTTGCTTTTAGACTAAAAAATGTCTTACCATTCCTGATTTCTTCGGAGCAGGCGGGCTTTATGTCACATAGACATTCATGGGATAATACCTTGACAATTGATTTTATTATACACTTTGCTAAAAAAGATTCAAACCCAATGTATGCACTGATCCTTGACGCCACTAAGGCTTTTGATAGGGTTAATTGGGATTTTCTTTTTCACATTATGTCTTGCTTCAATATACCATCTACTTATATAGACTTTATTAAAATTTTATATAAAAATTCCTATACCTTTCTTTATATTAATAGGAAAGTATCCAAAAGTATAAAGATCATTAATGGCACAAAGCAAGGATGCCCGTTATCTCCTTTTTTATTTAATCTATATATAGAGCCTTTATTATTATATATAACACAAAATACCTTCCATAAGATTCCTAGAATCCTTAACACTAAAGTTTGTTTGTCGGCTTTTGCAGATGATCTTATAATATATTTTCAAACACCTTGCTCAGACCTTTCAAAACTAATTGGTTCTATTGAAAGATTCTCTGAGGCCTCAGGATATCAGATTAACACTCAAAAAACACATATTCTCCCCATAAATCCACTTGCTCACAAATCATACTTGTTTCCAGACTCCGCTTTCCAGATAGTTCAGAATTTTAAATATTTGGGGATTCATATAAATCATAATGGTCTCTCCACATTTCAAAATAATCTAGCTAAAGTATGGTCGTCTATTATACTTGATTTGAATAGATGGAAATTGCTAAATTTATCACTTCTATCAAAAGCAGCAATAATAAAAATGAATATTCTCCCCAGACTGCTATTTCAATTCAATGCTGTGGATCAGATGATTCCAAAATCTTTTTTTTCAAAAATTAATAAAGTTCTGGCTAGTTTCTTATGGTTTCCCAAATCCGTGAGAATTTCTTACATTAAGTTAATCTCTCCTAAAAATAAGGGAGGACTTGGTCTTCCGAATTTTCATGTTTATTATTTGATTATCTCGGCCAATAAACTATTATCTATTTTGAATATAAATACTGAGAAGTACGATCAATACCCTATTTGGACAAAATTATGGTATCAACACATTTTAACTAAAAATATTAATCCATTAGCTCTTCCTTTTCTTTCATTAGGTGTCATGAATAAGTTAAAAATTCCTAACTCTTTAAAACAAAAAATTATTGCTTTTCAAGAACTGTTAAAACTTGTCAATTTAGAAAATACATTTCAATTAATGCAACCTCTCCATTTAAATCCTAATATTAACTTAGATAATATTTCTATTAATCTTTCAAATTTTCCCCTGATCAAAGATCTCACTGTTTGGGATCTGATACAGTACAAAAATGAAACTCTCACTAATATACGCAAAATTCTTAAGGTTAGTGCTAATTCTTTAACCATTTTACGTCAAATGAGAGATATTGTCAATGCTAAGTTTCTATACACCAAAGTAGACAACGCAGATATCACTAATTATAAAGTGGTTATACAAGTCCTTTCACTTCCAGAGAAAATGTTATCTTAATCTTATAATCTTATAAATCAGATAATTCATAATACAGTTTGTCTCTTTTCTAATTATTGGGACAAACACAATTCTCATATATCTATAAATCAGAAACTCTCAGCTATTAAAAATACACTAGAATACTCGCCTTTCAAAAAACTCTTTTACACCCAACTAATGATTAATAATAATGCATATTTCATTCCTTCTAAACTTAACAAATTTGACGCTAATAAATCGGCCTCATGTTCTTGTTGTTCTCACCCTAATGCAGATCTTCTACATATTCTTTGGTCTTGCTATCACTCACATAAACTTTGGACTTCCCTAAAAGTCCGTTTACAGAAAATGGGTTATCATAAATCCACCCTATCCTGGGAGACTGCATTACTACACATACCAAATATTTATCTCTCCAAATTGGATTCACAAGTACTAATATACATATGTTCACTTATAAAACTCTATATCACCCAAAATTGGCTAGATCATACTAAACTGAATTGGAATAATTTTAAAATTCTAGCCTGTACATATATTAGTGTGCAGAAAACGATAGTGAAAAGTCCCAAGAAGTCGGCACATATCAACAAAGCTATAGAAAAGGTGTTATATATTATTAATAGTGTATAGTTGGCTACTCTCCTTTTGGGATTCATAGACCTCAGTCTCCTTTATATCCTTATACCTGCTTTATTTTAGATCTATACCTACTTTGATATATTCTTTGGTTAACATTTGTATATGATGTAGATAGTTATTGTATGTTCTCAGACTGCATTGAGATAAAACATTTATCACACAAAATTGTGTTATCATAAATATCTCCTAACTTTTCATTTTTTTTTCAATATGTATTTTAATTTTGTTGTTGTTGTATTTTTATTTCAGTGTTTTAAAATTCAATAAAAAGTTTTTTGAAAAAAACACCCATGTAATCTAAATTCATGTGCCCCTGTCATGCAGAGCCACAGAGGTGATTCCTGGGTTGTATTTCCTATGTCACATCCATTCATCATGATTATTTATGATGACTGCTAATGAGGACCATTCTTTGCTTTTGATAGGTAGTCAGTTCCAGGGTGTAGTATGTGTCTGAGATGAGCATGTACCACTCCATCATATTCTGCTTTTTGACGTTACAAGGTTTAGATCAGTACAGTGTGTAGCTTGTAGGGATTTTGATCTGTTGACATGGAGCATGTCCAACACCTGTGGGTTTGGCATAGCTTTGTATGTTAGACAGAGGTTGGCTCTGGGTGTGCGGTATGCGACACAGTGTAGCTGTGGTTTTGTAAGACAGTCTGCATAGGGCATCTGTTTGGGTCTGGTAATACTCTTTGTGGTGTTTGTGCCTGGCATCTACAGTTGCTGTAGATGTCTTCTGAGGTACATACCAAAATGCCCATTGTACTCTATGATGGGTGTTACGACTGATGCGTAGAGTGGAACACTGATCTCTCATTCCATGCATGACACACCTTTTGTGATGACATGTGGATCGTGCACAGTTTACATAACTAGTGTGGCACTGTGATTTTCAAAAGGGACACTACTGTCCACCTGTGTCCCATGGTCTCTTATTACAATTTTTGTGTTGAGTAGACTACTACCTATGTGGTAGTTAGTGGGTACAGGGTTTTTAACAAAAGGGATGGCAATACATTTACAACATTGAGCTTGAGCTTACATATAAACATCCATTGGTGTACAGATAGATTTACATGTAGGCATATATACAGTCCACCTTTCATGGTGGGAATATCAATTATGCAAGGGTTGAGGGAGATGAAGTTATGCAACAATTTTGCACAGTCTTGTGCAGAATGCATTGAGGGTATTCTCAGGCCATGTATCTTTAGCAGGACTCCCTGTCTGGAAGACTTTAAACTTAGCAAATCATACCCACAGCGTTTAAACACCACATGTCATATACCAGCACTGTATGCTGTCTTGTTTGCCACACACTACAACCTACATGAAAATATGCACATAACAACCTTCACCAATATATATATGTCCACCCTTCACAAACAGTTGCAGTATGTACCTTCCTCTATGCACATATTAAGATGCTAAAATATCTGACACATAACTATCTCTACATATGTGTGTGCCATACACACACAAGGTACACACTGTTGTACATCTGTAGACCTCACTGATGACCTGTTGGGCCTTGCTACAACATGAACAGTTGTCACATGTGTGCATGGCAGTAATATTACAGGGAGTACTTATAGCTGCTAATGCTACATTACTATACTAGCCTGGTAGAGCAGTTGCCAATGCTAAGCTACACATTATATGATTATCATGCATGTGTTACTCTGTCACATCCATGTTTATATAGCTGTTTGCACTACTCCCCCAGACAGCCATAATACACAGTACTGTACAGAACATAGATGACATGATTGGATGTTTGACATTGAATGCTGAGCTACATATCTCACAGTTATGTCCCACTGCACACAGCTACACACTAATTTGTCCATGGCAGTAGTCATGCATGGCATCAGTGCATACATACCTACTGCTGCCACATATGCATGTTTCAAAGTATTTATAGTACTCTTCATAAACATGTACTACTTGCTGGTAATCACATTTCTGTCACATACCTGTTTGTCACTTTCATGTCCGTCTGTTTTTTTTGACACATTTTTTTTTGGTGTTGCCTAAGTAGAGATAGCTTCTACTTAATTCCCTTTCTTATTAATTATTTTTTTTAATTAATTAATATATTTGGTGGATGATCCACTTGAGCATCCTTACTCAATTAAACTTTTGCGTTATTAAGTAATAACTCCTGTTTACTCAGACACAAGTTCTGTGTAGCTGTATCACGTGCAATGTAATGACTGCATGTGGGGATCGCAAGTACAGTCTGCTTTTATAGGTATCAGCACATGTGCATGTTATGACCTCTGCACCAATTGGTGCCCAGCATTTGGTAAATGCATACAGCCTGCTGTGTGGTAATTGCAGTACTCACTGTCATAGCAACCCAATGCTATAAAATGCTAGGTTTTGTAGGCATAGCCCTTTCAGATTTGCAGAGTGGGGCCCATGCTTGTTTGCTGTCTACACTGTTGTTTAAGTCAGAAGGTTTGTATACTTCTTATATCTCAAGCTAGAGGTGTAGACAGTGATGTACACGTTGTACTCAGACCTGACTGTTGCCACTTCCAGTACAGAGTTATCAGTGTAGTGTTTAAGTCACCCCCTACAAATGCTTACACAAGATATATGTGAGTATGTAGTTTCATTTCTACTTATGTAATTGACTGCCATACAAAAGTAGTTATTGTGAAGTATTCATTTGACACATAAACTGTTTATGGACTGTTTTACTGTGCATATTGATGTACTCACTTCAGCAGGGTTTGTGTACTTTTTATTGTTGACATTAGCACAGGGGTCTCAGGTAAACTGGACAATTCCACTACTGAGTATGCCTACCTACATCCTTGGTTGACCCTAAACACACATATATTTAAAATATGTGGGGGGATGCAGACATACAGAGAGCATTATGTCTTATTGTGTGAGTGTTATCTTACTGGACTTAATGGATTGATGTGTACCTGTTGGTTTATCAAGGCAGGTGGTCTGTCTGCATATGTCACAACTGTGAACCTATCCAGATGGTAGACAGATGTTAGCCTGTTATTCTTTGTGCAACCCACAGGTGTTTTCAGCACTGGTACAATGGCATTGTTACAGTCAGTTGCTACCAGTACATGGCTAGATCCTTTGGCATTTCTGTGTTATACTCCTACATAAGGTTATGCTTGTGGAAGTCTGCACAAAGCTGTTTGCAGAATGTGTAACAGCAGATGAGCTGATATGCCTGTGTGTTTGTGCCTCTGCCAGGCCTATGAAACACTCAGATACATATTTGTTTTGAGTCAGGGATAGGTAGTTAAAAGTGAGGTACACCTTCCAACTAATAGAGACAGTAAGTGTAGACTTGAGTGAAGCAGTGCATGTGGATTTGTACTCCTTTTATGAAGTACAAGCGGTGCCTACTGTTATTATTGTGATTATTCATTGTGTAATACAACACCTCTCTGACTAATGTCAATACTTTTCAGAGGGATTCAGAGGGATACAGCTAAAATATGTTTCACAATCAGGAAGTATGGCCTCTGCCTTCATCAGATATGCCATTGTTTGCCCTGTTATGATACTGTGGGGGGGTTGTAAAGTGCCTCAACAACATTATTTGATGATAGAATGGATGCTTCTCTTATCACAGTCATGTAATACAAGTCCACAAAAATTGCTGATGAAGATCCACAGAACAAGCTTTGTGTTATGGCTTTCTTATTTTTCCTTTACATTCACTCATTGTTTTGCATGATATATTTATTTCAGCACCAAGTTATTGTATATCTGCTGTGGCTTAGTGGCACTTCATGCAGTCAAGTGTGTCCAAGGTCTGGGGTTCGAGACTGACAGAGGTGTTTTATTTTGCTGCTGAACAGAACAAGGGCCCTGACATACAGAGTGATTAAGGCACTTTTAAGCAGTTGTAAGTGGGTTTGCGTGGGTTTGCGCGATGCTTAGCAATACTAAGCTAAGCACACACATGCGCACACTCGCTCAAACCTGCTAACTACTGCTTAAAAGTGCTTACTCCAGCTAACCCCCACGCTAATTTCTTTTAAAGAAAAGAAAATGGGGAGATAGGAAAGTGGTGAAAAAGGGGGCACAAAGAGGGAATGACAGTAGGGAAACCAGATCAGGATGTGCAGGACGGGTGTAGGGAAGGTCCATAGCTGCCCATTTCTTTAACAGCAACAGCTGTGCATATGTTACAAATTTGGAGTGAAATTTGAAACCTTCCACCCCTGAGAGAGGGGTGAGGATAACAAAGTATGTTGTACTGCCAATTCTAATTATCAGTTGAAACTGTCTTCCCCACCCCCCCTCCCTGTTCTTGGTAGTAGTTTAAATTTGGTGGCTTTTGCAGTGCCCGCCCCACTGTAGATTTGATCTAGGACACTCCCCCAGTCCCATCTCTTTACCGCATTCTATCTAATAAACCCTTTCTGCACTTGCTTTTAGTCCTTTTTAATTTAATTACTTTTTTTCAAACTGTGTGTGGACTAATACTGCTAAATACTCAAGTACGCCAGCTTGCACTGCATGTGAATTGTTTTTACTACTGTTTTTGCTACTTTTCTGAAAAAAAAAATTCTGCTTTTACTGTATTTGTATTTCTTCCTAATTTATTTTGCTTTTGCGTCATCTTAAAAGTACTCAGTTGTATTTATTACTTCTTTGTGCAACTCATTCTAAGCCTTTTAGTTTAAGCACTTGGGCTTTAGACCAGTTGTTTTACATTAAGAAGGTTTGTGGTTTGCACTGTAGTGGCAGGACAGGTAGCTTACATCCTTCTAAGTTGGGAACTGCTGATTGAGGGCTCAGTGTCAGTTATTCTAAAAGTGTATTAATTCTGGTTTAAGCACTTGGGCTTCAGGCCAGTTATTTTACATTAAAAGGGTTCATGGTCTGCACTCTTGTGGGAGGAGAGGCTGGACTCTGCCCTTCTGAGCTTGGAATTTCTGGTTAAAGGCTTATAGTGCCTGCATATTTGAACTGCTTCTTACTGAAATTGGTACACCTTGTTTGCTGTAGCGTAGACTAGATCCAGGCCTGCTGAATCTAGTTTGTTTGTATAACTTAAGCACTAATCCAGGCATTCTTCAAAGTATTCAATTGTATTTATTACTGCTTGGTAGTAACTTGATTAAAGTGCAGCTATCATTCTAAGTCTTTTGGATTAAGCACTTGGGCTTCAGACCAGTTGTTTTACATTAGGAAGGTTTGTGGCCTGCACTGTGGTGGCAGGACAGGTGGCTTACATCCTTCTAAGTTGGGAACTGCTGATTGAGGGCTCAGTGTCTGTTATTCTAAAAGTGTATTAGTTCTGGTTTAAGCACTTGGGCTTCAGGCCAGTTATTTTACATTAAGAAGGTTCGTGGTCTGCACTCCTGTGGGAGGAGAGGCTGGACTCTGCCCTTCTGAGCTGGGAATTTCTGGTTAAAGGCTTATAGTGCCTGCATATTTCAACTGTTTCTTACTGTAATTGGTACACCTTGTTTGCTGTAGTCCTCTCTTAAAACCTAGTTGCCTCGTGGTTTTGGTGTCCTTTCAGGCTTGTTGGCTGCTGGTGAAGCACCCACCAAGAGGAGAAAACGCTGAGAGAAGAAAGGAGCCACTTTTGAGATTTTAAGTATTTTTCTTCTGTTTATTTGCTAAGTTTTTCTGCATAGTTGCCTAGTTTGAGCATTTTCTGGCTCGTTAAACTTGATTTCTGCATTAGTAGCTGTATTTAGAGCACAACCAAAAACTGTTTACTGAATTTCCTGTTTGCACTTAATTTTAAAATCGTTTTTTTCTCAAAACTTGCATATTTTCTGTCTTTGGCCTAGCACTCTTGTGTGGGGTCATTTACTGCACTGTTATAACTTGATATTACTTGTGTACCTCTGCTATCTCTGAAAAAACAAAAACAAAAAAAAAATCTTGCTTTTTTCCCACTTTTCTGAGATTTAAAAAAGTTCAGTTACAGGCTTGCTGTTCTTGAACTGTTTGTAAGTTTCTGTGAGGCCATTTTTGCTTGGGCTAAAGGAAAGTCTCTCTGTTGATCAGTGGCAGTGAAAAACATTGAGCAGCTTCCCTGCCCCCCCCCCCCCCCGTGGGAGTGGTTACTGACTTGAAACTGTAGTTTTATTGGCCGTTTTGGGTCAATTCCTGGCTCTTTCCAGCCCCTGCTATCAAGCACGCTTTAGCGCGGAGTTGCCACTAGAGCAGCATCGGGCAGCGCTGGTTTAACAAGGTTAAACTTTTTCTGGCTCCATAAAGTCTGTTCTTCATTTTTTCCCGTAGAACTGCTCTACTAGTAATCTAACAGTATATCCCTTAACTAAAATGCGCAGCACTTGTTCCTAAAAGCTTTTTTTTTTTTCTCCAAAAAAAAAAAAAAAAGCTCAGCACTTGTCTTAAAAGCATCTTCTTTTCAGGTTTAGCACTTCTGTATTATACAAAGTCCCTCACTAGCGAACCCCCCCCCCCAGGAGTACCCACTTCCTTACTAAGTCCTCTCTTATTCAGTTACAACCCTAACTTATTAATTTCTCTAGCATGCCGAAGGACCAGATGCTGGTGTCCGCTCCTGTCCAGTTGGTGAATCTGGGAATATTGAGGCAATGTTACAATTGCCTCATGTACACAGACAACCCTCTCCTCCTCCCACATAACACAAATACTTGCGAGAGATGCAGCTATTTGGCCAAACTGGAGGCTGAGCTCTCTCAACTCGGGACTGGCAAGACCAGACAGGAGGAGAAGGCAACTACACACACCACAAAACCAGTCTCACATAAAGCTATCACAACAATGAATCAAACACATAAACACACAAAGACATACGGAGGCTCTGAGCAAAAATTTACCTAAACAGCAGAGGCCTCCAAAGCAGACACCCAAGCAACTGCCACCTCATGACACACCACAGGCAACACATAAACCACAAAATCAGTGTGCAAAGCAGTCACAGCCCTTAAGGCCAAATACAACACCAAACATACTTGTCATAGGTGACTCCATAGTCAGACACACTGACGTCCCACTCACCAGGCTGAATAAGGAGAGGGTCACAGTAAGCTGCCTATCGGGTGCTAGAATCCGCCACATAACACAAGCACTCGGGTCACTCCACAGCAAGTACAAATATGACACAGTCATTGTCCATGCTGGTGTGAACGACCTGAGACGTACCTCCCTGGACTACATGAAAAGAGACATAGAGGAGCTCTCTGATTATGTAGCCCAGGCAGGTATGACCCTAACCCTGAGCAGTATCCTTCCTTCACCAAGAATGATGCCACAACATAGAGACAAGATGATCAGCTTTAACAATTGGCTTAATTTCTGGTGTCATTCAAAGGGGATCCAGTGTCTGTCTGCCTGGGATGACATGCTTGACAAGCCACGTTAGCCATGAGGGACGGCTTGCACCTGTCACCCTGGGATTCGGATATTGGCTAAGGCACTTGCCACCCCATAGTGCCTTTTTAGGCAAGGCTCAAATTCTAAACCTACCACCCTAGAAAACAAAAATGGGAAGAAACTAAGGGTAATGCTGCTCAATGCCAGAAGTCTAAATCTCAAAATGCATGCACTTGAGGCCCTTCTCAGTATGGAGAACATCGATGTCTGTGCTGTAACTGAAACCTGGTTCAAGGCTCCTGAGAGCACCCCGGCACTATCAGGTTTTACCTCATATCATGCGTTCCGGCCCCAAAACCCGGAACACACCACAAAAGGAGGGTGTGTATCCATATTCATCAAGGATACCCACACCTCCAGGTTGGTGGCAACGCACGAAGCATTGGAAACCATCCAGGTGCAATTAACCATAGGCAAAACTGCTCTACAATTTGTAGCATGCTACAGGCCACCCTCTCAAACTCAGGAACCCCGCACAGCCTTCCTGAAGACACTGGAGGGTATAAATGTATCTCCAAACACCATTATATTGGGTGACTTCAACTACCCGAATATAGACTGGGAACATTACTCAAGCCCCAACTTTTTAGCCCAAAGGTTCCTGGAGTTCATAAATTCAAATGCCATGGAACAACTAGTCACCATTCCCACAAGAGGAGAAAATATACTAGATCTCATCATCACAAACATGGGGACAAAATGCTCCACTCCGGAAGTATATCCCTCATTGGTGAGATCAGATCATAAACTAATCTCACTGGAAATTCACATCCCGCCCCCACCCCAAACAAAAAGACCACAGTGAAGAACTTCTCTAAAGCAAACTTCACACTACTCAAGACTGGTGTGGTATCCTTTAAGGCCCCCGAGCCAGTGGAAACCACAACCCAAGCTGCGGAAGCCCTTACAAATGCCTTCTACGAACACCTCCAGGACTGCATGGATCAGGCAATCCCTAATAAAACCAAGACTCTTTCCACCAAGGGCAAACGTCCAGTCTGGTGGACCCCAGCCATAAACAAACTTTACAATAAGAGGAGAAAGCTGTTACATGATAGAGCAAAATCCATAAAAGAGAAGACACCCTTGATCATTATTAGTAAAAAAATACGAGCACTCATAAAATCATCCAAGGCCAACTTTGAGAGAAAAATTGCCATAGATTCAAAAGACAATCATAAGGCCTTCTTCAGCTATGTTAGAAACCTGTGTGGAATCTCCCAGATATGCTCAGAATTAGTCCAGAATGATACAGAAATCACTGAACCCACAGACATTGCCAACATACTGGCAGACAGGTTAAGTGCAAACTTCACCCCCCCCCCAAAAGGAGAGATAACTATCCCAGCGGAGTGTAGCCTCCCAGACATCTCAAATGTGCAGGTAAAAGCTGCTCTCTCTAAAGCTAAAAACACAGCATCAATGGGACCGGATGGTGTCCCCGGCTGTGTGCTACACGAACTCAATGAGGAACTAAACCCGCACATAAGGCAGCTGTTTAATCTTAGCCTTACTACAGGATACGTGCACAAGGAGTGGCGTACAGCAACTGTGGTCCCACTCCACAAAGGCGGTGCCTCTACGGACCCTGGTAATTACCGCCCCATAAGCTTAACAAGCCTGGTCTGCAAAGCTATGGAGAGGATCATAATGGAACTCATAAACAAAGACATAGGGGACTTGCAGACATTGGACCCGACCCAGTTTGGCTTTGTCAAGGGCAGATCATGCCTTTTGAACTTGGTCGACTTCTTCGAAACAGTCACCAAGGCCATTGATGAGGGAAAGGCAGTCCATACAGCCTACCTTGACCTTGCAAAAGCTTTCGACACAATACCCCACTCAGGTATTATAGAGAAACTTACCAGCTTAAATGTAAACCCATATGTCACAAGATGGGTTGCAAACTGGCTAAAGGACAGAACCCACAGGGTTAGAGTTGCTGGCACCATGTCAGACTCCAAGCCGGTCACAAGTGGTGTCCCACAGGGCTCAGTCCTTGGCACCCTGTTGTTCGGCATCTACTTCTCAGAAGTACAGGCAAACATAGGAGGACTATGGCTGACAAAGTTTGCAGATGACTGCAAACTGGGCGCCATAGTGGAAAGTACATCGGACACAGATATCCTTCAGAGGGGTCTAACGGAAACTGGTAGCTGGTGCCAGAGCCATGGCCTGAAGTTAAATGCCAAAAAATGTATAGTCATACCCTTCGGGAAAAACAAGGTAACCCCAAGCTACCATATAGGTGGCAATCCACTAAGCACAGAAGAGGTTATCAGGGACCTGGGGACCCAGGTTGACAGTGGCCTTTCTTTTGACACTCACATTGCTAAAGTGGTTAGAAAGACCTTCTACATTGCCCACCTGATCATGAAGGGATTCACATCCAGATCAAGTGAGGTCATTGTTCCCCTGTACTCTTCACTTATCAGACCAATGATCGAGTACAATGCCCCATTCGGGATGTATCTCACCCGACACCTGCAGCAATTGGAGAGACCCCAAAAGTTCCTCACCAAAAGGATAAAGGGATTCCAAAATCTGTCATATGCTGCCAGACTGAAGAAACTCCAGCTGTATTCAGTCGCATACCGTCTGCTCAGAGGTGACCTGTGCCTGACATACAAGGCCATGTCCAACCCGGAATTAATGGACATGCTCCACCTCAAAAAATCCAAATCTACCAGATCCACTAGAACAAGCGACTTAAACCTTAGCACGGATATAAATAAGGCATGCTGGATGGATAGATTTGTCACTCAGAGACTCCCTATGCTGTGTAATAAAATCCCGGTCCATGTGAGGCAGAGCATCTCGCTGGCTCTGTTCAAGAGAAATCTTGACTGGTGGATGGGAGATCATAAGTTTACCCCGGGAATCATCTCTGTGTCACTGCTGGACAGAGGCACAACAAACTAATGGGCACAATATTTTTTAACATAAGGGGTGGCGTAAGCCACAAAACTTTGGGCTAGGCTTATAAATGCCTTAGGGCAGATAGCCTAGTATAAACCTATGAACCTATGAACCTATGAACATGTCCAGCAGGCATGTGTGTAGAATGGGCAACTATGTATGGGGTGTAATTTTTTTGTGGGTACAGATTGCCTTTTTTTTTTTTTTTTTTTTTACAGGTGAGAGTGGAATGTGAGGTAGAGGAAGTAGGTATATTTGGGGAGGTAGGTTGGGGAGGTAAACAGACAAGACAAACAAGATGCATACAGGGGCGGAGTATGACGCATGGGTTGGGTGAACACAATTGACGGGGACGGATGTTTGGAAATCGCAAGCCCATGAGCCCACAGATGCTAACACTGGGACTGAGATCCCCACCCATGGGCAGTCAGCACTGAACCTTCACAGACCTGAGGGTGGCTGTGCTGGGGGCTGCATAGGAAGGGCAGGCTCACCCGTGAGTCGCGCCACTCTCGCCTCGAGCTGGTGTAGGGGATCAGCAACTAAACACTGGATATCCCTACACACCACAACCCGGACCCTTCGGAGGGTGACAGGTAGCCCTTCTCCACCCACGCTTGCAGGGGGGACAAGCCCCATCCCCTGCAGTGCTTCCACCCAAAGGTGGCACAGGATCAAAGGAGGAGGGTAGCTCGGACTGGGCACCAGACCTGCTGGTGCCAGGTGCAATTGCTAGCTGAGGAGGGACAGGTGGATCTGCTGGGACCGACCTTCCCATACGTTCTATATTTAGGTGTGTTAAATTACAACATAGACAACAGCATTCCAAATTAGTTGTAACAGCATGCAGTAATATTCCCATTAACCCAACACACTAGGGTTACAACAGTTGAACAGCAAGCATAACACATGCATATCTTTAACGACAGTGGACATTACAACAGCATGCAGGGATGATTGGTGGCAACAGGCCACCAAGATTGTGGTGCTTGAACAGGGCACATGCATCAAAGAAAAAGCAGATTTTTATAGAACAATAGGACATATGTCTCAACAAATGTTTTGAGATTAGACATACCCATTGAGGTGTGGAATTGCATTGTTTATGCACATGGAGTAGGGTGTAAAAAGAAACCTCCATTAACATCTTATTGGTACTTTTACACTACACTACATTCCTATTGACTGCAGGTGTATAACCCCTACATGTATTATTACACTAGGCAACATGCATTAGATTGTGTAATGGGTTTGGCTAGTTCATTATATACCTGACCTATATCTGACATACTAACTGTCCAAGATGCAGATGTTACTGCAACATATTTATATTTTATTTTTATATTGATGTATCTTCATATCTGGATGTGTTCACGTGACTTTTTCAGTTAAATTTCTACAGAACCCTACATTTCATGTAGCACACTCACATTTCTCGGGAACACCTTGACAAGCTACTCATGTACCAGATTTACATATGCATGACAGCCATTTACCGACGGTTGAGGACTGTTATATACTTCACAGCTACTAGCACTTTCTTCATCCACTTTATATGGGACTGCACAACTGTGGTTTGACGGCACTTTATACAACAGTACTATTTATTTAATGCAAGGGTACAACAACATTTCAAAGTAAGTGACACAGACACACTCCAAGTATTATACCTTTATTAATTACATTGAACACTCTTTTCTACAGGCTCTCTCCTTTATTTGATATTACAGTGCATATGGAAGACCTATTCAGGACATATTATACCTTTATTGGTAGGTTACAACACTCTTTTTCAGGCTCGCTCACTTATTGTATATGACAGTACATGCAGAGATAGTATTCCAGACTTATTTCACCTTTATTAATGGATTACTACACTCTATTTCTGGCTCTCTGACTTATGTTATATAACAGTACATGCAGAGAATTTATTCAGGGCATTTTATAGCTGTATTATTGGGCTACAACTCTTTTCCATGCTCTCTCACATATATTATATGACAATACATGCAGAACAATTAGTAACCTGCCTGGTGGTGCAGCCTTAGCAGCCTATCTGCATAGGCTTGCTGATTCGCAGCACAGACAACTGCAGTTGTGAAGTAAATGAAGGGATATTGAGACATACCTATCCATTATTTAGACTATATTAGCATGTCTTACATACTGCATTCCATGGCTACGTACTCAGTAGTGGGGCATCTTGCATATGACGGGCCTCCTGGATCCATTGGTTCAATAGGTCCTGCTTCCGTCTCTTCTGGTCTGCATGGTGGTGACGGACCTGCTCACCAGTCCGAGGGATACCTGTGGCACTGGTGAGTTCATGAGCCAACCAGTTCCAAGCCTTTGCCTTATACACCGTCCCTTGGAACTCGCCCTGCAGGAGTCGAGACTCATGACGATGGATTAGGAGCCAAACCATGTATTTTGAATCCTCTATGCCCCAGCGTTGCGCTTGAAAGTGACTACCCTCTCCAGCACCAGACATTCTAACTGCAGATGGGAGCTACAATCAGTTATGGTGAGTATTCCCGCCTATGAAGCTTAAATATGCTGCATTTCCCGCACTTTTTTGTGATTGGCCATTTTTGAAATTTCTCGGCTGACTGCAGACCTGCTTAGCAATGGTTAATCTAGCATTTATAAGTATATGTATGTTAACAGTGGATGTTTATCCTAAGCTGTCATGGCTTAGTGGTTCAGTACTTTGATTATGGTGCACAGTGTCCCGGGTTTGAAACATGTCATTGCATTTATTTTACTACTGTCCAGACAGGCTAGGGGGTATGGCTGTGTTTAGGCAACTTTGCTCAACATTGCTCCACCTTGCTCCATGTTGCCCGACGTTGCTCCACGTTGCCCTGGTTAGTGCTGTGCGCAGCTCCACGCAAACTTATTGCGCTGGGTAAAGCGTTGTTTAGCTGTGGGCAACTAGATTGCGCTAGGTAAAGCACTGCTTAGCTGTGGGCAACTAGATTGCGCTGGGTAAAGTGCTGCTTAGCTGTGGGCAGCTAAATTGCATTAGGTAAAGTGCTGTTTAGCTGTGGGCAACTAGATTGCGCTGGGTAAAGCGCTGCTTAGCTACGGGCATTATATGTCAAGATCCTTCTTACATTTCTATATATACATTTTGTTCACTGATACATAGGCCATTTCAATGCTTTTTAGTAATATTTTAGTCATATATATATGTCAGGAATTATTTCCTATGCTAATTTAAAACATAAAATAGAGAGGGGAGTGGTGGGACTCGAACCGTGAAATCCTTTCTTTGTGCTAAGGCTCTACCACTACGCTATTGCGATTTGGATTGATTTGCATAAACATTTGTTATTATGCTCTTCAATGTCGACATTGCTAACTCTAACTAAGCTATGGGCACACCAGTGCAAACACGTGCAAATACAGGCAGCTATATCGGGAATTAGAAAAAAATATATATATTTTACATTTTATAACTGTACTGGGGGTTTACAATGTGAGGGAATGTAGTGTTGGGTATGTTGACATTTGAGCGGACTCGCTCATGTGTGTTGACATTTCACATTTCAGACACTTGCAGGGGCGTGGACCTTAGGACTGCTCGGCAGTCAGACATGCCTCCTGCCTTCCTGCATGGTCCGTGTTAGACTTGGAGTGGAGTCAGCATGCCCTCATGAATATGCATGGTATGCTGACATCAGGCCGTTCAACTGCAGTTTCCAAGTAAGACTTATTTAGTCTTACATGGAGGTTTCGTGAATCAGGGGACAAGTCTTCTAAAAAGCAGTGCTGAAAAGATTTATTCTGCTGATTCCAAGTTTAAACTTCACATAAAAAATAATGTACTTGTTTACTTTGAACATACTGCTTTATTAGTGTGTTTTTGTACTTTATAATTTATTTTTTTACCAACTTTACAATTTTTATATCTAATTTTACATTTAGGCTCATAGGATCATAAGAGGTTACTAGACTATCAACCCGGAGGTCACTTCAAGCCTAGCTATTTTATCCCAATGTAACACCACAGATGCTCTACTCAATACCTAGGATTGCATTTATTAATGACTGCCTGTGTCCAAGAGGGTTGTGGGCACTATCCTGGGTAAGAATTTATGGTGCCCCGTCCACTCATCCAGGTTCCCTTTGAACAGTGTCACAGAGGTGTTCTACTCCACATGAATTGCAAGCCTGTTACAAAGACGTGGCACTCACTGGGAGGAAAATCTGTCCCTCTAGCATGCCCTATTCAAGTAGGCAGGCCATATTTAGGTCCCTGGAATGGATAGCTCTAGTCCTGTTTGATTTACAGATGTGCAGCAAATATTCATTAGGATTGGGTCAGAGATTGCATTGTAAGCCAGGCACAAGTCTCCCCTAAGAAGTCTATATGATACTGAGTATAGTGACAGGAACTTTAGTCAGTCTGTGTAAGGCGCATGCTGGAGTCTCTTGATCTTCTTAGTTAGAAACCTCTGAGGTCTCTCCATTTACTGCAGGTGCTTTGTATGGTACGTGCTGAAAGGGGTGTTATACTCAGTTATGGGTCTGATTAGTGGTGAGTACAGAGAGATTATAACTGCCTTTGCTCTAGAAGAGATGCCTTTGTTAATCAAGTGTGCTACGTAGAATGCCTTCCTACCTACAGTAGACACATGGTGGTCAAAGTTAAGTTCACAGTCTACTTGTGATCTCAGATCTCTTACCACTTTGTAGGTACATAGGGTATTGGGGTTCCTATTATAACCTCAAACTTGTAAAAGTCTGAATGTCACATGGTCGACACCATATGATCGAACTTTTACAAGTTTGAAGGTTAAAATGAATGGCTCCATATGGCACAGAATGGGAAGATTTCCCTTTTCTGCACTGAAGTGCGATCTTGGAATTGGTATATTTAAGTAGAGGGTGTGTGGGGGATGCAGGGGGGCTTGCCCCCCTGCTCACAGTGTTTAGGTAAGTTTTTTTTTTTATAATATATTTGATGTTTCAGACTTCGCTCATATGGTGTCGATCATATGACGCTCGAAGTTTTGAAACTTTGAGTATATAATACAGACCTGGGTATTGTTGTTAATTTGACAGTGTGAAGGGTCATTATTTTTACTGAAGGGAATGATGATGCATTTCTTTGCATTCAGTTTGAGAAAGTGACTAAGACACCAGTCACTGGTCTGTGTTAGACCCTCCTGAAGTATACTGACATAATTTGGGGATTCAATAATCACATTCAGTTTGCAATCTTCCCCAGACTTGGTCAGCCATAGCCCCTTAGTTTTGTCTTGAACTTATGAAAAATATATACCAAACAGGTGGGGGGCCCAGCACTGACCCTTGTGGCACAGGTCTGCTGGTTGATGTGGAGTTACCCACTTTGATAGTGTGTGACTGGTTTGTTAGTCAGTTGGCAACCCATCTTACAGCAAAGGGGTCTACATTCAGTTAGTGAAGTTTATTGATAATGCCTGAGTGTAAGATTGTGTCAAAGGCCTTTGCCAAGTTGAGGTATGATGTGTACACAGACTTGCTCTCGTCAATAGCCCTAGTCACATTTTTGAAGAAATCCACCAGGTTTAACAGGCAGGATCTGCCCTTAAAAAGCTGAATTGTGTTGGAGCCAGGATTTGGAGGTCAACTATGTCTTTACTTATGAGGTCCATGATGATACCCATGGCTTTGCAGATGAGGCTGGTCAGACTTATGGGTCTAAAATTCCCTTGATCTGTTGCTAGGCCACCTATCTGGAGGGGAAAATCGGTTACTGTTCTCCATTCTGCAGGAGAAAAGTGAGTGGTTAGACTGTAATTGAACTGTGTACTTAATGGTGATGCTAGTTCATGTTTTAATTTGTTTAGAAGACAGCCTGGGATGCCATCTGGTCCCACAGAAGCTGTGATTTTTGCCTTAGAAAAGGCTTTAATGAGCTACTCTTTGGATATGTAGAGCGGGGAGAAGCTAGGAGCAAGGTTCTTGATAAGTTTCTTGGGGAAAACAGAGTGAAATTTTCACCAAATCTGTTTGCTAGCAGGTTTGGTGCCTCTGCAGGATCGGTGTGTGTGATACCATTAGTCACTAATTTGGCACATGCTAGGGTCCTATCTTTTAAGCTATGTACACAGCTGTAAAAGGCCTTATGATTATCCTTGGCTGTGATTGCTATGTTTTTCTCAAAGTTACCCTTACAGGATTTGACATGTTGTCTTATTTGCCTGTTGAGGCTGAGGAGGGTGATTTTCCATTGTTGGTGCATCGTCTTGGTTTTCTTACACATCAACTTTTTGAGTTTGTTGTATAGTTTGTTTATGCTGGATGTCCACCAGGGTGGCTTTTTTTCCTTGGGGCTCTGGCTTTGATTCTCTCTGGAACAGCCAAGTCTATACATTTATACAAGTGATTGTACTGGGCTTTATTGTAAGCTTTGGTGTAGTTACCACTTCCAGTTGGGGGTGGGTCTCGGAATACATTTGTACATTCCCTTAGGAGGGTACAGTTTGCTTTGGTGAAGTTTTTTAGTCTGACTTTGCCCTTTGTGAGTTCTGGTTTTTGGGCCAGTTTGAAGGTGACTGATTTGTGGTCAGATTTAAGTAAAGTGGGTCTGACAGTTGTGGTGGCGCATCTGTTTGTCATGTTAGTGAGGACCAGATCACGTATGTTTGTTTCTGTTGTTGGGGTTTGAATAATTTGCCCAAGGCACTTCAGTTAACAAAGTCAAGGAACTTTTTCACTAGTGAGTTAGGGCTAGAGTAGGTTTCCCAGTTGATGGTTGGATAATTGAAATCCCCTATGTCCGGAGTGATTGTCAATATTTGGATTAACTCCAGTTTGGTCAAGTAGGTCTCATGCACATCATGATCCATGGAGGGGGATCTATAACTAGCTATGACTTGAATAGGGGACTTACCCATAGTAATTTGAGCATGGAGTAACTCCATGAAGTTGTCCAGTGTAGCTAGCTGGGAGGTGAATTTATCTCTAATATAGATAAAAACACCATCTCCTTTAGGTCTCACACATCGATTTTGCAATCTGAAGGTGTGGTTGCAAGGCTGGGGTGCTCTCTGAGGCCTTGAACCAGGTTTCCATGACTGCACAGACATCTGCATCCTTCAGTGATAAAGGTGCTTCCAGGGTGTGCAGTTTTTGGTTTTAGCTCCTAGCATTTAGCAACATAACCCTTATTTTGTCATGGTTGGCAGTTTTCACATCAGCAACTGTGTTAGTTCTAGCAGCCTTTTGTTTTGGAGGTCTCTGGTGTTTCAATAAGTTTTTTGAGAGAACCTCCTCATATGTTTGGATGCATACTATGTGTATGAGTAGTGGTGCTATGTGCATGAGTAGTGGTGGGTGAGTTGACAACCTCTTCAATGTTACTGTTTTGAGTGTGAGAGAGCAGGGATTCAAGATTCACGGTGTAGATACATCTCTTGTACGCTGTACTAGAGTGAGTTATTAGTAGAGGGTTGTCAGTGTACATGAGGCAGTTGCTGCACTGCCTCAGGAGACCCAAGACAACAAAGCTGGCAGGAGAAACAAGGATAGTCCAACTATCCATAATGCTAGGTTTGAATAACTGTTATCACAAAGGGGGTGCTTTCAGGACTGATCTAGAAGGTGCTCTGTAGATGGATATTTCTGACAGTGTTTTTGGCTGCTGGTTTAATAGGTCACAGCTCACTAGGAATATTTCTTAGACCAGAGATGTAATAAAGATGAGGACTACACTAATGTACTGCAAAAGTATCTAAGGGAAAAGCTGTTGAAATTATCTGTCTGGCTATGGCACACAACTTAGAGGCAGTTCATGGTGAAGAACAATGTGCAAACAAGCAGAAACCAGCTCAAATGCAGGTCTTAAATACCAGAAGCTAAAAACTTAAAATAAAACTTTTAAAAAACTCAAAAGAACCAATGAGGGTGCTTACTACAAGTCCTAGTCCAATCATCCTTCATCAGACAGGTTCCATTCAGGACTCTTCTCTCACAAGATAGCAAAAGGGCCCCTTCCAATCAAAGATGGTTAGAAAATGTGGTCAAAATACAACTGCCACTACAAACAGACCCAGATGCAGCAAACCTGTATCTGGACAATTCCAGTTTCAGTTGTTTTTTGGTCAGAATACAAACTCATTGAAGGTGGTGGCAGTTGATCTGAGGCAGGGAATACTTTATTTCTGTTTCTAAGGAGTGGCCATTATTGGCTGGAGTTTTACCTGGTATTTTATTGTTTTTTTTCACCATATCTCTTCAGTTTAGCAGTCTGAGCAGCACTCCGTGCAGAACTATGCAATACTGCATGTAACAGCCCCAGGCACTTTAAGTTTTGTATTATGTCTTAAGACTCATTGTTGACTTCATTTTCTAGTTAAAGCTGAATAAATACAGAATAGAGCAGAGGTACGTCATTGCACTTTTAAGCCAATCTCATAGGCAGTTTACAACAAATTATTTCTACGTTTGTTTTTTTTTGTTTTGTTTATTTACTTTGTTGAACTTAATTTTACTTATGTTTAAACTTACTTACTTACTTACCCACATGTTACCTTGAATCAATACCTTAAATTAGGAGCTGAAAAGCTGTCATATTCTCTTACTTACCCTGAACAGCTGCCAAAATGACCTGATAGTCACGTTTGACTAGGTAAAATGCCTTGGTGCCCAAACCTATAATTTACATCTGCTATTTTTCTTTTTAATTAGTACTTTAATCTACCTGATGAAGCACTATTATATTCTCTCATTCTTCCTTAACATACCTCACACCCTTGGTTTGAAATGGAAGGTCTGACCGCTAGTCTACCTTTTGCTGCCAGCCTCATAGCACTTGTTATACTCAGGTAATTAAGACTTGAATGATGCTCACAGATAATGATGTTTTATTTAAATTGTCACTTCTATTTATAAGAGATGCATTTACCTAGCCAACTTCAAGACACACTCTCACAAGCAAACACATCTTCTGTGTGCATCATTCACCTACAGAACACTCTGCGCACACCTGTTTACCATATGCTTAGCGACTTTAAAAATAATTTCCCAAGCTGCAAAGGACTAGGTGGAGCAAGGCCCTGCATAAAGTACTGCAACCTCAATTCAGAATAAGAGCAGCAATGAGTACTGGTTGCCTTTTAAAATGGAGCTGGGCAATTGGATGAGTATTTATAAGTTCACTCCAGGTATGACTGGCCTGGTCCTCCTTGAATAGGGAAGCAAGGTCTAAAGGTTTTAGTAATAAAGAAGGAATGGTCCTGAGGGACGCAAGGCCTAAGGGTGTTTAGTAATAAGGGAGGAATGGTCTTGTGGGAAGTAAGGCCTAAGGGTGTTTAGTAATAAAGGAGGAATGGTCCTGAGGGAAGCAAGGCCTAAGGGTGTTTAGTAATAGGGGAGGAATGGTCTTGTGGTTCAGTTGCCTTTTAACTCCTATAATGCTATGATTGTAAGACGTTGAACATAAAAAATAATCACCCAACAAGCTATTGAAATGCATTTTTAGTTTTCAGTTCTGCTAAACCACCTGTAGCACGGTGAGCAAAATTAATCATATGATTGTTAATTCAATCATACCACTAACACCAACAGAATAGTGCATAGAGAGTACAAGGAATTCTTCATTTAAGTTATTCAAATAATACAAGGAAGGCATATCCAGCTTCAAATCAGGATGTGGTTATAAATGCTACCAGTATAAAAATAAGGATACAATTTAGTTAAAGTGATACCTACTTTTTTCTTTAAGACAGTTTAAATTATATTTCTTATTCTGTTTTTTCATTCAGATTTTGATTGATTTAAAAATGATTTAGTATGTGTTTCTTCTGAGAAAGTGTATCTGTTGTTATGTTCAAATAAAACAGAAGGCTGTCACCAGTAAGGGCATTTAGGTATGCTTGTTAAACAAAAAAATTCAATGTTATGGAACAAACCATTCTTGAAAATAGTGAGGCTTCATTGTTTGCGTTATTTAACAACAATGCTTCATGACTGTATGGGATGCAAAAGATTTTGGTTCAACACCAAGGAAATGACATTCCTCAGGTGATTAGCCTTGTCCAAAATGAGTACATATACTATAAAACCATGAAACGATCTTATCCAATGTTTTTCACAATGCAGCTTGCTTTATCTATTTATTGGAATACTGCACATTCCTTTATCTGTGTATCAAAGATAATACAGGGGAAAAGGCAGACAGTTGTATTGTAACATCATGTTGAAATGAGATGTCAGTGTACTTGACAGTGCAAAAAATTAAAGATAAACTTTATTAAAGAAATATTGCTCAAACAGCAGGATCTCTGTGCAAAATTCAAACAGATTAGATGTTAGATATGTCTATGACTTACACCCTAGGATTAAGTGTATGACCTGCAAAACAGCTGTGTGATGTAATGCCAGGTTTGATCTCATCTAACTATTTGCAAAGTGTATGATTCTAAAGTAACAGACATGTGCTATGCTATACATACAAGATGCTCTACAGATCTCATCTGACATATGTATGATTATGTTTATTTGGCATGTGGGTAAATCATAGATCTGTGTAATGAAGGGAGGGAATGTGTTTTACGAACATCAAGAGATGCTGATTGGTAGTTGAAACTGATTTAAAAGTTATGCTGATAACATAGGGTTGTGTAACCAGATACACACACACACACACACACACACACACACACACACACACACACACACACACACACACACACACACACACACACACTTCGAGGAAGTCATTGTTCCACTGTATTCGACATTCATCACACCTATCATTGAGTACAGTGCCCCCTTTGGTATGTACCTAACCAGGCATATCCAACAATTGCAATGCCAACAGAGGTTCCTCACTAAAAGAATACAGGGCATAAGTAAAATATCCCCTGCAGACTGCCTCAGGGCCCTATCCCTGTATTCTGTCTCCTACAGACTTTTGAGGGGATATCTATGCCTGGCATACAGGGCATTGTCAGACCCACTCTGATGGACCTCCTGCATATCTGCAAACCAAACAGCACCAAAATTATCCATTCTAAAGACATAAACATTGTCTGTGATATAAATAGGATCTGCTGGAGAGGCAGATATGTATCACAGAGATGATCCCATCTCAGGAACAGGCTCCCCATCTACGTGAAACAGAGTTCCTCCCTAACCCAATTCAAGTGCAACTTTGACAATTCGATGGGGAACAGGAAATTCATTCCTGGTTTGGCACCTGTGTCTCTAATGGGCACATGCAGTCTGTAAATGGTTCATCTCCCAGGCCCCTGCTTGTAAATGTTTACTTTCCCAAGCTCCTGCTTACACTTATCAAGGGTACCAGAACTTGTCAGAAATTCGGTATGCATGGCTAGGCTTAAAAAGGCCCTTGTGGTGGTTAGCCTAGTAAACATCTATGAACCTATAAAAACACACCATCATCTGTGTGTATGCAGGTATGAGCTGTGTGAGTGTGCATGTGTGTATATGCAAGTGCGTTTGTGTATGTGTGTGCGAAAATGACTGATTGAGGACTCTGATGGCTACAGGCTGCTTGGAGATATTGTGTTGTGAGTGCATTATGATAAACTGTGCCATCATAGCTGTGAGAACATCACACAACTATTCTAAATATGTAATATTTAGAGAATATTAAAAGTGCAGTCTGCTACTGCTGAGTAAATGTGTTGTTTCTCGGATACTGTCACACATTTCCAAAAAGATTCTGTCTTATTCAACATACATACATGTATGTTTTTGCATCTCATTGTGCAGTGAAATGACGTACTCTGTACTTTTAGAGACCACCACAGCTTGCAATGAATACAAGTCACTACCACATTTCTCCAAAACAATATTTTGTAAATCATCTACTGATAACTGCCATAAAATGTACCTACATGTTCAATTCAGTACCCCATGTACTCTTTATTAGCTCCTCTACAATGAAGAACAACTTGTGCCATACTCGTGTAGGCGAAATTTGGGATATTTTTCCTGTATTTTGTAGCTGACTGTTTGTTGACTCTTTCAAAACAGGCACATGTTATACAACATTAATTAAGTCATGCCCAGCCACAAAGATGTGACATCCTTTTAGGACATAAAATTCTCTACACATAATATAGTAAATGCATTGTTGCACATTATATAAATAGTCTGGGCAGTTTGGTGATTGTCCTTGCAGCTCAAATGCTGAGTTCTGCTGGCTTGTACTAACAGTACATTTAAAACAGTTAATTGTGTAGTTAAAGTGATATTTGTGTGCATTGTAAAATGTGTAGCAAGTATGCATTCAATGGTCAGTTTGTAACTTTCAAATATGGAATTAGCAATGACAGAGAATCTAGTAGTAAGTAGAGAGTTGCTGTTAAAACTCTATATGTGGTAAGAGGAATTGGAAAAGACTCTCTCAATGTACATTCAGTGCATTTGTTTGGATTTGGCCTAGCTAATCAGTTCCTTATATGTTAAATAAGTATACATAATCAATCTTGTTCCTTGAGTGAATTCTACTGTAGGTCATGTACTTGAAAGTCACTATAGTACTCCAACAATGTATTATTTTCATGGGTGAGAGTATGGAATCTGCCATGCTTAAACTCTATCATTACAAATTGGGTCTTCAAGTACAAATTTTGCGTTTCTTGTTCTGCACAAGAAATTAGACTGAAGTTCCTTAGAATAAGTTCACTGCAGAATGTGTCAGTATGACTCTGAGTAAGTCCCAGGTCTCTTCTTAAAAGAGACTTGTATTTTGATGGTTGTCCCAGTTTACAAAATTAAATGAATAATTAAAAAAATCACTTCCTTATAAATGCACATAAGTGTATAACCAAAATATTATACTACACAGTTTAACACCATCCTCTAAGAATGATCATTTTTAAACAATACTGTTCTCAGATATATGAACTGTAATAGTAATATATTTCAGAAGTCTTTGCAAATTGGGATTCCTTACGGAGGCAGTAATTTCGTAGCTCTCCACAGGCACATTTATTCATGAATTTGTTTATGATTGGCTTCATTCTACAGAGATGGAGGTATAATATGGTAGCTCCCATAGTAACAAAAAAAAAAACAGTAGGTTACTGAACTATGATTTTTCTGTCCAATAAAGGTCTCAACCACTTAGGTAAAAATTCAGGGCTAGAGGAAGCACTGGTATTGATGCACAGTGGAATGAAGTCCTGATTCAACCCAGGTTCCCTAAAACTGAGTAGCAACTTTTGGGTCTGGAAGAGTTGGACAGGGTAGGATGGGAGCAAATGTTTTATACCAGCTTGGACATTCTGGAGAGAGTGTGTGGTTGTTCTTGCTTAGATTGTCTGTTCCCATGCAAGTAGATATTTGCATGTAAAACATTAAATACGGACTGGCCAGGGGTGGTATTGATTTCCCAGTATGGTGTTGATAACCCTTGTCTGCATGTGTGTGGAAGTGCACATCGGATGATAGAGGGGGGTAGTGTTAGGGTTATAGAAATACCTCTCTAGCCTGTGCTCAGCATGATGAACAGTGCTGGGGGGTAGAATAACCATGTAGTTCCATGTATAAGGGGGAACTTAGAATGGTCTCTATAGGGTCCCATCTGGGACATAAGCCAGAATGCCTCCAGTAGTGACACAATAGCCCTTTCCTCACAGAGATCAGGTGGAAGAATGAAGGCTACAGGGAGAATCACACACCACTCACATAACTACTTGTGACATAAGGATACTAAGTAAAAAGGATCAGGAGTAGAAGCTAAATACATCAACTGAAAAAATTCTCCAAACCAGCAGGTATTTTTGGATGCTTCTGTTGCACTCATGTTTGACTTCCTTCTAATTTCCCATGTTGTCATTGCATTTTAATATTGACTGTACTTGTTTTTGTCAGTGTTAAGTTTTTCTCCCTGGCCTCCACTGAAAAGGGATTTCATGTCTAGTTGGACATTCCTAGTAAACATGCAATAAATACAATTATATATATTTAAATGACCAATGAAGAAACAACATATTAAATGTATATCATTTGTAAGTGAAAGCAATTGTAGAATAAAGGATGTCAACAAATGAGAAAATGTAAGAGAAATATGGGAGAGCAAACCAAAGAAAATGTATATGTATATATAAGTTATTTTGATCTACAGGAACGAAAGTCAGTGTGAGGAAAAGAATGGAGATTTTAGAAGGAGGTGGAGTTTAGGTAGTATAATCAGAGATGTTGAACTTGCATTTAACTGGTTGCAATATAAAGGCTTTAAACTGTGGTCTAAATTTGGAGTAGGTGGAGAGTTCCCTAAGGCATGGTTTGAGGGAATGCTACATATTTATAACTAGAATTAAGAAATTACCATCAGTGTGACAAAGTATGTTCTGGGTGTCTAAAGTGTAGGGCCTGACTAGGAATGCTATCACTGGTCATAAGAGATATTGATGATAAGTACAAAAGAAAGATGAGTAAGAGCGTCCTTTACAGTAGGTTAAATAGAAGAGAGATTACTACAAGTCTGAGCTTTTCTGAATGGGCAACTATTTAGCTTTTTGAGGGATAGGAAATGGTGTTACTGTCTGGGGGATGGGGTTAAGAAGAACACATTTTATTATACATGGATTTTAGGGCTAAGATGCTTTTCCTGAAGGTTGCTGCAGCTTGTGGCAAGCCATGTTCAAGTTAGGATAATTGTATGCCGTTATCTATGAGTGATCTATCTGGCAGTGATAAAAGTGTGACTACTTCTTACCCCAGACAACAGGAAAATGATTTTTGTCCATTTTTTTAATTCAGCATTGAAAGTTTAGGGTGTCATCTAGTTAGATGTAAAGGTATGAAAAGTGTAGTGGTAGTCTTTTATTCTGAGGGTGGTAGGCTTTTTGACAATTTTTGGTGAGACCCAAAATCGTGGTTATAATTTTATTGAAGTTATTGAAGAGTCTTAGAGGTAAGACAGCTGATGCATGATTAGAGATCACTTTGTTATAGGTTCTACATTTCCTTGCTATTGGGCCTAAATTTATAATTTAGTATGTGAATTTAATTTATAAATTACCATGTCTTGCTGTATAAAGAAATAGAAAATTGGGTAAATCGTATGGAAAATTGTTATTAATGACAGAGAACAGAAGAAGAGTGAGAATATAATGGACATGAATTCATTACAACTATTGTCTCATAGGTGAGATATGCAAGGGGTTGTATTTTGAAATAAACCATTCTAAGTATCATTTATTTCTAAATTAATAATATTTGAAATGTACCATTTCTTTTAAAAATGGTGTACAATATATGAACACTTTAGTTTTGTGCAAAAAAAAAAAAAAACAAGCCTTTGCATTTTTTCGAGGTGATGTTGACATTAGAGGTTATTATATAAAGTATCAGGTTTTGTCAGGCATGTAACTCCCTCACCTCTCCATGGAAGATGTGATTGGCTTGCCAGTCATAAAACACACTTTTTATTCAGGTATATATTTGTGAGCTTCTGATTATAATCCTGTACAACAAAGGTGAAATTTTCAATATTTTTTGAGATCCATCATCATAGCCATATATTTATACCTAACCGAATTCTGAAGACTATGAAAAAAACTAATCTTAGCTTTGGAACTGGTCCCACCATTTTCATTCAGCATAACTTTATGGATATATCACAGATTATATCTCCATACTAAAAGTGTGAAGTTCTGTCTTTGAGTTACAGCATATAATAACAATTTATCTTGCAAAAAGTTGCAGTCTTGCACATCTTCATTATATATAAATGATTTAGTCTTTGCCTCTTTGCCTTCCACTTTTCTAACTTTGCATAACAGTCTGAAGAATGTCTATGGCAGAGTTCACTTACGGCCATGCTGCTTTCCTCTCCAAATATCACCATTTCCATGAAATTTAATGTCATACTCTGTCAAAGGTCAGTGTGTGCCTGCCATAAAGCCCAGCAGCCGAGGGTCAATTTGGTACTGGCCAGCTGGCATCTAGTTGCCCAGCCTGGGTTACCTGGGATAGCTCTGTTGAGTGAAAGCTGGACATAAAACCAGTCAACCTGCCAAACATGAACTAAGAATCGCTACACTTAATGTGGGTTCCCAGATAGGATGCAGTGTAGAAGTGGATGACATGATGATACAGAAGAGGCTGGGCTTCCTATGTATCCAAGAGACAAGATGAAAGGGCAGTGCAGCAAAGCCATTTAGCTTGGGATCCAGACTCGACTACTCAGGAGGGGAACAGGCTAGAAATGGTGTAGGAATTGTGGTGAGAGAGAGGCTTAAGAAGGCAGTGTGGGATATCATCAGAATTAGTGACAGACTCATGACAATCAGACTCCAGTGTGATGATAGAGCAGTATTCATAATCTCAGCATATGTTCCACAGCAGGGTTTTGATAGTGAGGAAAAGAGTGCATTCAGACCGCAGTTGCAGGGCCTTCCTGATAAAGCAGGATAACATGAATTGCTGTTAATAATAGGTGACTTGAATGTACATGTTGGGGCAGACAGAACAGGATGCAAGGACTGCCTGGGTCACATGGGTGGGGCAACAGAAATAAAGAAGGAGAGGCCATTATAGACTTATGTCTAGCAAATAGCTTGATAGTAGCCAACACATGTTCAGAAAGAGACAGTCACAAGATCACATACAAGAGTGTCCAACATGCAACTCAGGTAGACTTCCTCCTAGTAAGGAAAAGGCACCGGGGAATAATCAGTGATTGCAAAATCATGCTCAGTGAAACAGTCAGCCCACCGCATAAACCACTGATTGCCACAATCAGCTGCAAGCAGTGGTCAGAGAAGGCTCTAAGGTCAACAGAGACCAGGCTGAAGACCTGGAAGTTGACTGGAAAGAAAATACAACAGTTCAAGGAATTACTGAGGGCTGTAGCACCCCAAGAAAAGGAGGAAATAAGTGAAGTTGAAGAAGAATGACAGTGCCTCAAAACAGCATGTGTGAGAACTACAGAACAGATATGTGGCCAAGTCAGATATGGAAATAAGGTACATAAGGAAAGCTGGTGGTGGAATGCAGAAGTCCAGGCAGTCATCAAAAGAAAGAAGGAGTACAGGAAAAAATGGGATATAGAAAAGACCAACCAGGCTAGGAAGGAATACTGGCTGGCTAGCAAAGAAGCTAAGAAAGGAGTTGCAATAGCAAAGGATAGGGCACCAGAGGCACTCTACCAACTTCTGGAAAGTCACTCATTATGTGGCACAAAGAAACTATCAGGTTGCAAGGCAAAGACAGAAAGATAAAGACAATAGTCAGACACCCTTCATAGGGGATTCCAGCAACAACCTGTTCACCAGTCCGCAGGACATCAAAGGCAGATGGAAAGAGTATTTCCAGCAGCTTCTGAATGAAGAAAACCCTGCAAAAGCTATTCTGCCCCAGAAACAGCTTGCAATGAGAAAAGAAGAGGAGCCCACCCTAGAAGAAGTAAGAATAGTACTGAGTAAAATGAAGTCAGGGAAAGCAGCAGACTCAGATGAGGCCACAGCAGATATGATAAAAATGCTGGGTGAGATAGGGAAGAAATGGCACATGAGGGTACTCATATCGCTGTGGAAACAAAGGTGTATCCCAGATGAATGGAGAATAAGCATACCCGTGCCGATGCACAAGAACAAAGGGGACATCCACAACTGTGGGAAGCAGAGAGGAATATTGCATGAAAGTTCTAAAGAGTGTGATTGCTAAATGGATAAGCAGGGTAGTAGAATGTAAATGGATAAGCAGAGTAGTAGAATGTAAGATGGGAGATGCACAGTTTGGATTCAGATCAGGATGCAGCATACCTGCCCTGATGTTTGAAGTGAGACAGATAGTCTGAGAAGAAGCTAGAGATGAGGAAAGAGTCCAACTGTGCATTCCTAGACTTGGAGAAAGCATATGACAAGATCCCAAAAATGCTGATCTGGGCAGTACTGTGGTCGCTTGAAGCCCCAGAAACATTGGTAGAATTAGTACAGGCTATGCACAAGGACCATATGACTCAAGTACAAACAGTGTTCAGCCCCACAGAGGGGTTCCAGTCAGAGTGGGTGCACACCAGGGTTCATCTCTGAGCCCACTACTGTTCATACTAGTGATGGACTACATCAGCAAACAGGATGGAGGTGAGAGGTCAACAAAGCTGCTGAATGCAAATGATGTAGTATTACAGGAAGACTCTGAGCAAGAACTCCAGCAAAGTATAGAGCAATGGAATGCAAAACTGAAGACACATGGGATGAAACTAAGCACAGATAAGACCATGGTAATGGCAGCAAATTGGGGAAATAAGAAAAAGATGAGAGTTGAAATAGAAGGGAAGATAGTGGAACAGGTAAATAGCTTCAGGTATATGGGAGTGGTGGTTGAGGAGAAGGGAAGTCTGAATGATGAAATCAAAGATAGAATCAGAGGAGCTGCAGCCAACTGGCATAGAGTGTCAGGTGCAGTCTATGACAAAAGAATGTCAAAGAAGCTGAAACGTAAAGTGCACAAGACAGTGTCGTGACCAGTACTACTGCATGGTACAGAAACCTGGACAGTAAAGGCAGAACAGATGAAGAATTTAGAGGTGATGGAAATGAAGTGACTGAGAAGGGTGGCAGGATGCACTCTGTGGAACAGAAGAAGAAATGAGGACATAATAGCAGAAGCCAAAATAGCTCCAATTTCAGAAAAGATCAAAGAGAACAGATTATGGTGGTTTGGACACGTGCAGAAAAGCAGAAGACAATCTGGTGAAGAGGATTTGGGACAGAGAGGAAGAAGGTAAGAGGAAACAAGGACATCCAGCAGAGGTAGATGGATTCTGTGAAAGACGATTTGTGACAGTCAGGCATGAGTATCAAAGAAGGCAGGAGTGTGGCATTGAATCGAGAGAGACAGTTAACACAATTCTCTGACCCCTTTTTTTAAGCAAGGTTCAAATGACAAATTCACCACTGTAACAGGAACAGGCAAGCAAAAACTGAGGGTAATGCTACTCAATGTTAGAAGTCTAAATCTCAAAATGAAGCACTCCTTAAAAATGGAGAACATCAATATCTGTTCAGTGACTGAGACCTGGTTCAAGGCTCTAGAGAACATCCCTGCATTACCATTCTATAACTCATACCACACCTACTGGCCATCTAACCTGAACCAGAACATCAAAGAAGGAGGTGTGCCCATATTCATTAAGGATATCCACACCTCGAGGCTATTTGCGCAGCATAATGCATCCAAGGTTATCCAACTGCAACTAACTCTGGGCAAAACTGCAATCCAAATTGTAGCTTCCTACAGATCCCCCACCATGCCCCAGTATTCCCACTCCTCTTTTCTTGACATACTGAAAAATATTACGGTTCAACCAAACACTCTAATAATGGGCAATTTCAACTACCCCACCATTAACTGGGAAAGCTACTCATGTACCAACTCCTTTGCTCAACACTTTCTGGAATTCATAAATTCCAATGCCCTGGATCAACTTATCCACACCCTCACGAGGGGCAACAATATCCTAGACCTAGTCATTAGTAACATGAGTTACCGGTGTCCGGTGTTCCACACCAGAAGTCAACTCCTTGTTGGTCAGATCCGACCATAAGCTAATCACCCTAGATATCCACATCCCGCCCCCACCCACCATTAAGAAAACCATGGTAAAAAATTTCTGCAAAGCAAACTTCATGCTTCTTAAGACAGAAGTGGCGAACTTCATGACACCCATTCAGATGGCCAATACAGTTACGACAGCTGAATCCTACACAGATGCACTCTATAAGCACTTACATGAGTGCATGGATCGTGCTATCCCAAACAGAACCAAGATGCTGTCCTCCAAAAAAAGGAAACCAATCTGGTGGTCCCCTGCCATAAACAAACTCTACAACATAAGGAAGAAACTGTTGCAAAAGAGATTAAAATCCAATGAGTGGAGGAGCTTCCTGGTCAGCCTCAGTAAGAAGCTGAGATCTGTTATAAGATCCTCCAAAGCTAGCTATGAAAACAAACTCACCACTGATTCTAAGGGGAACCATGAAGCATTCTATAGCTATGTCAAGAATCTCAATGGCAACACCCAGTTCTGCTCTGAGTTACAGCACAACAGAATAAAAATTACAGAACCAACTGATATTGCCAACATCTTGGCAGATAGGTTCAGTGCTAACTTTACCCCCCCCCCCCCCCTAAAGGGCCCATATCTATACAGGAAGAATGCAGAGTCCCTGGAATCACATCTAAGCAGGTAAAAGCTGCACTCTCTAAAACCAAAAACACAGCATCCATGGGACCAGACAACATCCAACTCTGTGTTTTACACAAACTTTAGAACGAACTGGCTCCCCACCCAAGCACCATGTTCAATCATAGTCTCACATCAGACCTTGTGCCCACTGAATGGTGCACAGCAACAGTTATCCCACTCCACAAAGGGGGGAGCCACCACTGATCCTGGGAACTATCACCCTATTAGCCTGATGAGCCTGGTCTGCAAGGCCATGGAACGTATCATCATGGATCTCATAAACAAACACATTGGTAACCTCTAAACTCTGGACTCCACCCAGTTTGGGTTTGTGAAAGGCAGATTATGCCTTCTGAACCTGATTGACATCTTTGAGGCAGTCACCAAAGCCGTAGATGAGGGTAAGGTGATTCACACAGCCTATCTTGACCTCGCCAAGGCTTTCAACACCATCCCCCATTCTGGAATTATAGCTAAACTCAGTAAACTAGGTATAAACCCCTATGTCACAAGGTTGTTTGCCAACTGGCTTACTGACAGAACCCACACTGTAAAAGTGGCAGACTCCAAATTAGACTTCAAACAAGTGACAAGTGGAGTACCACATGGTTCATTTCTGGGATCTCTCCTGTTTGGTATCTACTTCTCTGAAGTACAGGCTAGCACAGAAAGCCTCTGGCTAATGAAGTTCACAGATGACTGCAAACTGGGAGCCATAGTCGAGTCCCCAAATGATGTGGACTTCCTACAGAAGGGCCTCACTGAGACAGATGCCTGGTGTCAGAGGCATGGTCTAAAGCTCAATGCCAAAAAATGCATTGTCATCCCCTTTGGTAAAAACTCTGTACCCATGAACTACCCCATAAATGGCAGTCTACTTAATGCTGAATGTGTGATAAGAGACTTTGGGACCCAGGTGGACAGTAGTCTCTCCTTTGATAATCACATCACCACAGTAGTCAGGAAATCCTTCTGTGTGGCACACCTCATCACAAAAGGGTTCTCATCCAGGAAAAAAGAGGTCATTGGTCCCCTCTACTTAGACCCATTACAGAGTATAATTACCATTTTGGAATGTACCTCACAAGACATCTGAAGCAGCTGGAATGGCCACATAAATACCTCACAAAGAGGATTACTGGCCTCAAACAGATGCCCTACACTGAACATCTCAAAAAACTCCAGCTTTACTCTGTAGCATATCACCTACTCCAAGGATATCCCTAATTGCAGATCTCTAAAATTTCTCTTTCCTTTTAGTAATAAGGAAAATCTCTGATTTCAGTCTATTTTTCAGTATCTTTAACGAAATCAATGTTTTGTGTATAATTTCCTGTCTGTCCTTTAGTCTTATATAACATCTATGTAAATTTTCATGCCTGCATATGTAAACTGTATTCTCTTGTTGTAACAATACTTTGAATCTTGCAATTTAAATATGTACTTCTATTGTGTATTGGAGCTTTTCTCCTCGGGCCTCTACTGAAAACGGATATGTATCCAGATAGACCAGCCCGGTTAACAAATGTAAAATAAATAAAATAAATAAATATCGCTACCTAACATATAAAGCTATGTTAAACCCAGAGCTCTTGGACATGCTACACCTAAAGAAATCCCAATCCCTCCAAGCTACACGTTCTAGGGACCTAAACCTTGTCACCACAATAAACAGGACATGCTGGAGGGATAGATTCCTGTCCCAGAGACTTCCCATACTCTGGAACAGGCTACCCATCTATGTCAAGCAAAGTTCCTCATTAGCACTCTTCAAGAAAATTCTTGATGAGTGGATGGGAAACAGGAAATACACCCCGGGGATCACTTCCATGGCTCTGTTTGACAGGGGCACAAGAAATTAACTTTCTTGGGTGGCGTAAGCCAGGGAACCTTGTTGGCTAGGCTTATTTAGGCCCTTGGGCCGATAGCCTAGTACCTACCTATGAACCTATGAACCATGTAGAAAATGGGAAAAAGGGGGGCTGATGATGATGATGATGATGATGACTCTGTCAAAGTACAACAAAGCTTCCTGCCATTCTGATCACTAGCCAGAAAATGGTTATATCTCCAGGCTGCCATGCAGCCTATGCAGATTTTTAAATATATAATGTTCTGGCTTGATTCTTGACTTACTTCAAAACTAATTTGAACTTTCTTACAAGGGAATGTGCAAGAAGGAAAAAGCATTAAGAAAATGACAGCACTACTGGAATTAGGAACTATCTATCTATCTACATAGATAGATATCTATATATATATATATATTTTTTTTTAATATATATATATATATATATATATATATATATATATATATATATATATATATATATATAGGTCTGCCTGAAAACACCGAAATTCCACAATGCCGACAACAAGAACACCGAGACCGGAAGATCGACAACGGAGATGACCGACAGTTGAGAATCCCGATGCTGAGAACACTGACATATTAAGATAAGTGTGCGATAGGGACGGATGTTAGGGTCAGGGTGTGGGTAAGGTAAGTGTGTGATAGTGATGGACATTAGGGTAGGGTGCGGGTCATGTAAGTGTGCTATAGTGACGGACTTTAGGTTTAGGGGCGGGTTACGTGAGTTAGGTTTAGGATGCGGGTAAGGTAAGTGTGCAATAATGATGGACTTGAGGGTTAAGGGCGGATTAAGTGAGTTAGGGTTAGGGTGCGGGTAAGGTAAGTGTGCGATAGTGACGGACCTTAGGGTTAGGGTTTGGGTTAAGATTATTGCATAGATAATTGTGTATGTAAGGTTTAGTGTAGGTTTATAAGGTTTTTGGTGTGCTTGTGTTGTGTGTGTGTTTTTCGGGAAAGGTATTTGTTTTGTTGATTGTCGGGATTTTGATTTGTCGGGCATGTGAAGTTTCATGTTTTTGAATTTTCTTTTTTTTTTCGGGTTTTTCATGTTGGTTATTTCGTTGTCAGTGTTTTGGCGTGTCGGTGTTATCAGGTAGACGCATATATATATATATATATATACAGGTAGACACACACACACACACACACACACACACACACACACACACACACACACACACACACACACACACATATTCATTATTAAACTGCTGATCAGAATCTGATGTTCTTATTCATCAGGTATGCTAAGCTATCCTAGAGATGAAAAGATGAATATTACAGAAGTGTTAGAGGAATTCCAGCTATATAATGAGTTTTATTGGCAGACATTTTCACATGTTCTGTACAATATCTTTAGATATGAACCTGAATTGTTTAAAATAAAAATGTATGCATTATTTTATTGCAAGAATTATCCTTCATAAGGGAATAAATTCCATTGACTTGAGTTTTAATATTAAATAATGAATGCAAGTCCAATTTCATTTGTTTTTAAAATTATCAACTCAAATGCTGCTAGACTTCTATTATTCTTCAGAATTCTGTTGTTATGTAATGTATGTAATATACTTCTTTTCCCCCTTGTTTTACATTAAGCTGTTTAACTGATTTACTGAATAATCTTACTTCTTTTACCTTACTTGCTGTAAATAAGCATTTCTCAGTTGCTTGAAAAGTTTCCAGGTATGTGCCCTGGTTTTGATTTTCATTGTCTTGATTGAAGTGTGAATATTACATATCTACAGACATTCCTTATAAATAATAGATAAATCATGGTACACATCTGGTAAGAGGTACACCCTCATTCATTCTGTGTCTTTTTTGCCTTTTATAATGTCTGCATAATCAATCACGTTTATATGTGAACATGTTATTTTCTACTTTTCTATAATATACAGACCGTTCTTTATGAGAAACTGAGAATTGCCATTTTATTGGAATTAGGCAAATGTTGTCTTTTAACTTTTTTCAGATTTTAATGAGTTGTCACAAAATCTAGAACTTCGATATTTCTGTACAGCATTTAATGTTCAACAAATGTCCATTTTTACAGACAAAAAAAGTTTTGTAATATAGAAGGATATCTATATTCAGAGTGCAAAATCACTTACCCCGGGATTCATCAAGCCGTTTTTTCTGTGCAGGAACAGTGTAGTCGTTCCTGCACGGAAAATGACCACCGAGCGATCCAGCAAACAGTTGATCTGATGTGCATACTGTTCCTGCATGGATATGGCTGTAGAATGCTAATTACCTCATTTCCTGGTGAAAACCATGCAAATGAGGTGAATTAGTGATTCACCAAGCAGCCAGGTATCCGTGCAGGAGCAGTGTTATTTGTAGAAATGAATTTGGTTACTAAGTGAGTATTTTTCTGCAAATAACAAAACAGAGGCATGACAGCTCTCAAAAAAAACATGTATTACAGTGGTTAGGCATGCCAGTGGCCTAATATATGGCCATTGGCATGGTAAACTGTTTCTATTTTATAAAATTCAAACTTTCTTTTTTTGGCCGATCTCGGCCATTTAAGCATAGGGCAGTGGCGCACAAACAGGATTGTTACGAAAAAAATAAAAGGTGAAAACTCAATTTTGAGGGAAATCTGCATTTTGCCATTATAGCCTATGGCATACAGAATGAAAACAATACCAGGGAACAGTGGTTGTCAAGGAGAAAGGCTTTGTGTAAGTGCAGTGAATATGGACTAAGGCAGTGGGGTATGCAAATGAGGGGAAATCTACTGAATCACAGAAATCTTCTAAGTCCCAAACTGCACCTAACCCTGTAGGTGCTCTAGCATGATGGTGTAACTAGGAGGAGCAACAGACATAAAAGGGGTGTGTGTAAGGCATGTTGTAAGCACATCGGAGCCCTAAGGTGCAGATATAAGCTTAGCTAAGAACAGCTAACCAAAGTTGTGTGTCTGAGGCTGAATTGTCTTATTCCATGAACTGAGGAGCATGTTCATACCCAAGAGAGAGACACATTTCCACCTGGTTTAAAACAAACAAGCAAAAAAAAAAATGAAAATGGCAGGACTATGTAGATTTGGGCACCAGGTTTGTGTGGCGCACCTTGGGGCTTAAAAGGGGAAGAAATGGGAAGGGGAAAAAGAAAAAAAAAGACAAATAGCAGAATTAAAGCAATCAAGTAGAAATAACATAGCTGGTAGGTGGAATGCATCATAGTCAGCCAATCATACAGGCAGCATCTGCAGCACAACAAAATATAGTATGGACACACCTTAAAGGGTGTTTTTTCCCAGAAACTCTGCACCATTGTGTACACATGCGGGGGGATTTTAACAGAAAAAATGTTAGGGGCTGCCATCATTTTGATCCATCAGTATCTGCTAGAGGCTGAGGGCAGAAAGGAGGATAATGCTGACAATCACCACAGACCTAGGAGGAGAAGAAGCTTGCTCAGACCTAGGGTAACTTATCAGGGGCTACATGATCTGGAGATAGTAGAGCACTACAGGGTGGACAGAGACATACTTCAGCAAATCACCAAGCTGTGCAGGTCTCAACTCAGAGCTAGATCCAACAGAGGGGAATCCATCCCAGTGGATACCAAGGTATGTGTAGCCTTAAAAATTCTAACTACAGGTACTTTCCAAAGACCTACTGGGGACATCATGGGGATCTGACAGGCATCTGCATCCATGGTACTCCACCAGTTCCTGGATGCCATGCTACCACATGCCAATGAGCACATTTACTTCCCCAACACCCATGAGGAGAGGACCAGCAATATGCATCCCTTACACCATATAGCAGAATACCTGGAGGTACTGGGTGCCATAGACTGCACACACATCCACATCAAAGCACCACACAGTGAACAGTGTAGGGTCTACATAATCCGCAAGGGCTTCCCCTCCATCAACTGCCAGATCATGTGCAATGCCCAGGACATTATCATGAATGTGTGTGCTGGCAGCGGTGGAAGCTATCACGACTCCCACATCTGGCATTCATCATAGCTGTACCAGGCATTTGCATCCCGTATGGCCATCTGGTGGGGGATGCTGGCTATACAGTGGAGCCGTGAATGATGACACCCATCAAAAATGCACATACACCTACACAAGAATGTCATAATGAGGCATATGCACAAACCAGGATCCTTATAGAGCATGTGTTTGCGATACTCAAGTCACGGTTCCACTGCCTTGACATATCTGGTGGAGCCTTGCAGTACTCTCTAGTCACATGCACACACATGCTCATAGTATGTGCCAGGCTACACAATATGATCCTGCGGAAACAGCTGCAGCAGAAACAGCATGGGGAAGGGACACACAGCCCCCCACCATTGCCAAGGTCCCCACAGGCACAGAGGGACTCACAGTAGAAGGCCTCTGAGCCAGCTCCTGTAGGCAGATGGAGGCATGCCCAGTATGCTCAGGCCTTGGCCAAGAGGCAACTCATAGCACACACACTGACACTGTAGGGACCCCAGGGAGTGATATCTCTCTCTGACTCACACACACAGTAAAATGGATGACACACACATTTTATTTATTTTACATTTGTTAACCAGGGGTGTCTGATTGAGCCGAAAAGGCCCTTTTTCAGCAGAGGCCTGGGGAGAAAAGCGAAAAGCTCCACAAAGAAAAATTACAGACACATTTAGTTATTTAGACATAATCAGTATACACACAAATTACAAGAGACATGTTTTTACAGTGACATGCGGCACAAACAGTTACAGTGGAGAGAACAATCAAAAAATATATTAATTTTAAAAATAAAGGTAAGTAATAGATTTGTGGTGTACAGCTGAACTTTGGAATGTAGGTAGAATACATACATAGTACACAGGTACAGTACATACATTGTAGATTAGCCAGTGTTTGTGAGTAAGATTGAAAAACTATTATAAATTGCTCTAGATTTAGTATGCATATGTTATCCGCTTTCACTAGCCTGGAGAGCAATCATGGCACTGCCAACTTTCCTTGAGATGTTGCCTGATGAGGTCTTTAAAGGAGGCTTTGGATGATGTGTTTTGAATGATAGTAGGGACAGAGTTCCATTTTTTAGCCACCAAACTACTATATAGTGCATCTCCAAAGCTATTGTAGCTGTTGGTGACTTCTAGTAGTAGTTTGATTGATGATCTAAGAGGCCTTTTGGCTTTACATCACATTAACTGTAACTTACCATGAATAGGCAGTGTACTGTGTGCATCCAACATAGGCGGCCCTCAAGCACTGTCCTCACAACTGCCACAAACAAAAGGTAAGTCAGTCTTCTTAACAATAAATGAATGGATTAGTATGTTTTGCTAGCATATCTATAGTAATGCTGCATGCATGCAAGGGAATGGGGTGGCTACTGGGATAGCAGCACAGAATTGACAGCTATGTGGGACACCAGGAAATGCTTCGCAAAAATGGGCCTCCCCACACTATGCAGTACTATCCAAGGTGGCAAATCCCACTGCATTATATGTGTGGGGATAACTAACTGGGGGTCATAGGTCACAGGCATGGATGTCAGTGTGGGGGTCCCATACCCACCCCTCACACCTACACACCAAGTCAACTATAGAAAACCACAGACAAATGTCTATTAAAGGCACAAAAATGTTGGCAACGTTGAATTACCCCCCTACAGACTCACACAGTGATAGCACAGCAGGAAATGCAGTTGCATTAAGGCTATGAAGGGTAAGAAGTCTCAAATATATGCCAGTACAATCTGTCATGGCCTCTTTACTGATATGCCTCTAGACCCCAAGACAGGGCACAATCGCATGGTAAATAGAACCAAAATGTAAAGCAAATATCATCACAATCTGTGCAAATGTGTACAGTTGACAGGTGTGCCCCCCATATACCAACACAAATACAGTAACATGTATGTTTGCAGGGAAATAGTAGCACATCACACATTGGCAGGACTGTACCAATACTCATGAAAACATGTTGCCTGTCCACAATATGCAGGGGTCAATGAGCTATGTGTGTGTGTGGTTAATACAGTCAGGATCTGGCCAGCACATTCTTCTGGCAGTTGTCTTGTAGTGCCCTAGGTACAGTGCTGTCTTTGATAGAGCCATGTGCAGATAACTGCAGTGCCAACTATTATTCATGTCAGTGACACCCACTGCTCTGCCACTCGCATAACTGGAAGTCACATGCTATGTGGAATATACTATACATATAAGTGACATCTTCAATGATGTGTAGCTGAGGTGCCAAGGCTTTGGTGAATATAAGGGCTTTTTGGTACTGTTGCTAGTGGTTGTTCTCAATAATCCTTTTGTCTTATGTTTGCTTTTACATATAATGGACATGTCTGCACAGTAGAATGCACTCTGTACCCACACCCATAACTCTCAACCTCTGACAGCAAGATGTCTGGAGAACGGCAGAAATAAAAGTGGAACAAAGGCACAATGATAGGCATGTGTTGTAAATATTGCTCTTACATTCTGAGAAATTTGTTAGGGTGAGGGTTTTGCACTAGCAGGAATTGACTGAAGGTCATGCAGTCTGAAACAGTAATGTGTGTCTTTATTTTGTAACATCACTCTTCAATTATATGTAACTAACTTGCCATAAAAACACGTTTATGTAGAAAGGATGAAACCTCTAGCCAAACACATGGATAACTGGCCAAATAATGTACAGGTGAGAGGTATGCCCACACAAGGATATGACATCTCGGGTTAGAAAGATACCACACAAGCAGGAGATCCCCAGTCAGTATATCACCAGGTTGCTGGACTGTTTACACAGCAATAACTATGTAACACTATAGTACAAATAACTAGATAGGCAGAGGTTATTCTATCAGAACGAAAAGAAGAAAATGTATACCAACAACCACAAAGGAAGGGCTCAGAGCAGGCAATAATACAGCAACAGAAGAGCAGGGCCAAACCACCACGACTGTTCAGGATAAACACAGTAATGCTTCAATAAAAAATGCAAAAGATCTTTACTGACGAGCTCAAAGTAAGCACTTTCATGACCTCTGTGGTCACTTCATCAGACTACATTCAAACAAACAGTTTCTTAGTTTAAATGCATAAAGCAATTAACGCCTTGTAAATTAAATCAAGTCATTAAAAAGCCACAGTGCCTAAAAACAGTGTATAGTGAAAAAACAAAGTAGAGATTTTATATATATATATATATATATATATATATATATATATATATATATATATTAAAGACATATTAAATAGCTGCATATTAGATATACTAAATATGTGAAACATACTGAATAACCAATAGTGCCCTTAATAAAGATATAAAGTGTATGCAAAAATATATACATAGAATTAAATAAAATAAAATACATGCATATATATATATATATATATATATATATATATATATATATATATATATATATATATCTGTCTCATTAGTGTCTTAAACTTCTAGCTTTAACAAACGGCTTCAAAGAAACCATTTCATTAACACCAGGTGGTGTATATGCATTTAATTTAAGAATCGGCTTTTGTTCTGAAGCTTCAGTGTGATTCTTAATGTCACCACCTCTTTTCCTTTCTGATAAAATATCCAAAACAAAAAATTTAAAAATAAGTGAACTACCTTCTTGTTCTATGTGCTTATAAAGAGCACTGGTAGTTTTATGATTAATAATATCCCTATAATGCTCTTGAATGTGCTCCTTAAGCATATAATTTGTCTTGCCTACATAGTAGGCATTGCATGCTGTGCAAAAAGCAAAATATACTAAATTCTTAGTTTTACAATCAGCGTAATGTGTAGCCACTATCTCAAAGTTTGGTGTCATATGAGTGTATTTAAAGCAGGAGTGCATATATTGACACTCTGTGCAATTCCTGCATATATATGTACCATTCCTTTGTGACATCTTGTTATAACTATTCTTTCTATCTAAGTAACATAGTTGACGCTTAAGATTTTTCTTATTCTTAAAGGCAAACCTAGGTGTATTGTCCAGTAATCCATCTAGTTCACCTATAGTTTTTAAAATATTCCAGTTCCGTTTAAATACATCACAGAATGCTCCAATATCCCCAATTTATGTGAGTGGAAATCTAAGTTTATTTTGTTCACTAGGGTCATGCCCTATATTATGATCTATTCTATCCATAAACAAAGGTTTACCTCTGGAAGACCTCTCTGCCATTAATTCAGATACCTGTATACAAAACATCTTATGTAAATAAACTCTATCTTTAAATTCGCTTCCCAAATCATCACATGCTAACTGAAGTTGGGCATCATCATTATGCAGTCTCATAGTTCTAAGAATTTGTCCTCTTACGACATTTTTACTGACAAATTTTGGGTGCATGCTGCTTCTATGCAGCAATGCATTTCTCCTAGTCAGTTGAATACCTAAGATATCACTTTTCTTAAGTTTAACATCTAAGAAGTCTATTTCTTCTGAAGACACTTTACTAGTGAATTTAAGAAACAATGCTGTGGTATTCAGAAACTCAATAAAAATATTTAGCTCATCTAGTGTGCCTGTCCACAAGAGAAAAACGTCATCCACAAATTGAGTATACCATTTCAGGTATGGTTGAAAAGTTGGATTGTTCAGGAAAGAGTTACTCTCCCATTCAGCAAGGGCTAGATTGGTGTAGCTATTGGCCAATCTTCTGAAGGTACATGTCACTACCAAAGCAAAACACATTATTCTCCAATATAATCTCCAGCATTGAGCATATCAAATTCACTTTATCACTAGAGCAAAATTGCTTGGAGAACAATAGATGCCTGATGTTCTTAATGCCCCAAGCATTGGGGATCACCGTGAATAACAATGTAATATCCATAGTAACAAAGAAGTACTGTTCCGTGGTATTTCTAACTACATCATATAGCTTATACAAAAATGTATTTGTGTCTTTTAATACATTGCCACAGGTCTCAAGTACTGGTTGTAAGGCCTTTTCCACGTAGATGGATAAATTCTCAGTACTCCAGCCTCTGCTGGAGACAATGGGTTTCATCGGGGGGTTATAAAGGTTTTTATGGACTTTGGGTAGTCCATAGATACAGGGGTACAAAGGTATGTCAACAATAAAATGTTTGAATAATTCCTCTGTTATTCTTCCTTCTATCCACAGGTCAAAAATCATCACAGACACTCTATCAGAAATAGCTTTAGCTTGTATGGCAGTAATTTTCTGATACATATCAACATCATTCAATAATAAAAACATTTGCCAAAGACATAAATCTTTGCTGAGTACTACTACCCCTCCCCCTTTATCCGCAGGTTTAATTTCAATAGATAATAGATGTTTTAACTCATTAAGTGCATGATTTTCAGTTGTGCTGAGATTATAATGACCACAACGAATCCCATCTGCAAAAATATGTCTAATTTCAGCCTCACATACTGCAACAAAAGTTTCCACTACTGGATGCATTTTTGGAACAAAAGTACTGGGTTTAGAAAAAGTTGAGCGTACAGTATCCGACTTCCCAAACATAGTTTTTAACGTGAGTGTTCTGGCAAAAAGCCTCAACTCTTGTAAAATGTCAGCTAAGTCAGTTTTCTGGGAAGGAATAAAAGATAACCCTCTATTTAATACAGGTAGTTGCGACTCAGTCAAAGTAATGTCAGATATGTTCAGGACCAAACCTTTGAACCTTGGCTCCTGATGAATCTCTGCTGCTGTGTTGGAACATTCTGCCTGTTCAGCCCTTTGTCTCTCCTTCCAGGGCTCCTCGATTTCTCTTTGATGGGCAGCGGTTCTTGTAATTGAAAAGAAAGTAGTGGCAATTCCTTCGGTCACCTCTCCTCTTCCAATAAAGGTTTAATTATAGTATTAGGGTTGACATTGTCAACCTTACTGGAGGTAGAGGAATGGTCTATGGATGCAATATTGGTTACCTCTGGTGCAGTACCTAGCGAGTGCATAACTTCAGTGGGTCTCACTGGTAAGTTAGTATCTTCTTCCACTATCCTTGTAGAAGGGGGTGTGTCATGTAGCTCAAGAGGTTGTTCATTCTCCTCTTGGATTGGTCTGGGCCATGCAAAGACCCCCCCACTCTGGAAATCTGTTAAATCTCTCTGAATTTTCTTTAACTTGACGCTCTGCAGGCGTTTTTCATACCCCAAAATCTGTTCATGTAAAATGTCAATTCTATCAAGGATAATGCCACTTGAGAAAGTATTCAGCATATTTGTATAGGAAAGCTTCAAATCCTCATTCCGTTCATGTTCCTGAGGAAGAAAATATTCAATCAGCAATTTCATGTAATCATATCCTAACTGTAGGTTCATTTGTTGCCATTTCTTAAGGAGATCAGGATATAGGTCTCCATAAGTAGGCATAGTTAGGACTCATAGTCCCCTGGGTGCAATTTTATACCTTAATGCAGCCTCAAAATAAAGTCTCTGCCATTGCAGATGTTTAAATTTGAAAATTTTGTTCTCATAGTCATGAAATTGTTCATTAAAAGGTAGCTGCATACCTGCATTAGCGTTAATGCATCACTCAGGGAAGATAGGCTGACTGATTAGGGGATTCATTTCTATACATAGAATACGATCCAAATTACTGCTGGTAGATGTCCCCATATTGACTTCAAATCCTTCAGCCATGTTCAGTGTTGGTATCACAAACAGCAAAATCAAAAGAAGAAAATGTATACCAACAACCGCAAAGGAAGGGCTCAGAGCAGGCAATAATACAGCAACAGAAGAGCAGAGCCAAACCACCATGACTGTTCAGATAAACACAGTAATGCTTCTATAAAAAATGCAAAAGGTCTTTATTGAAGAGCTCAAAGTAAGCGCTTTCACAACTTCTCTGGTTGCTTCATCAGACTACATTCAAACAGTTTCTCAGCTTAAATGCATAAAGTAATTATCACCTTGTAAATTAAATCAATTCATTAAAAAGCCACAGTGCCTAAAAACAGTGTATAGTGAAAAAACATAGTAGAAATTATTTATATATATATATATATATATATATATATATATATATATATATATATATATATATATTTATATATACATGTATATAAGACATATTAAATAGCTGCATATTAGATATCCTAAATATGTGAAACATAACCAATAGCAGCCTTAATAAGGATAAAAGCAGCATGCAGCCTAAATTTGTCAGTAAAAATGTTGTAAGAGGACAAATTCTTAGAACTATGAGACTGCATAATGATGATGTCCAACTTCAGTCAGCATGTGATGATTTGGGGAGCGAATTTAAAGATAGAGGTTATTCACATTAGATGTTTTGTATACAGGTATCTGAATTAATGGCAGAGAGGTCTTCCAGAGGTAAACCTCTGTTTATGGATAGAATAGATCATAATATAGGGCATGACCTAGTGAAAAAAATAAACTTAGATTTCCACTCACATATACTGGGGATATTGGAACATTCTGTGATGTATTTAAACGGAACTGGAATATTTTAAAAACTATAGGTGAACTAGATGGATTACTGGATGATACACCTAGATTTGCCTTTAAGAATAAGAAAAAACGTAAGCGTCAACTATGTTACTTAGATAGACAGAATAGTTATAACAAGATGTCACAAAGGAAAGGTACATATATATATATACAGGAATTGCACAATGTGTCAATATGTGCACTCCTGCTTTAAATACACTCATATGGCTCCAAACTTTGAGATAGTGGCTACACATTACGCTGATTGTAAAACTAAGAACATAGTATATTTTGCTTTTTGCACAGCATGCAACGCCTACTATGTAGGCAAGATGAATCATATGCTTAATGAGCACATTCAAGAGCATTATAGGGATATTAATAATCATAAAACTACCAGTGATCTTTATAAGCACATAGAACAAGAAGGTAGTTCACATATTTTTATTTTTTTTATTTTGGATATTTTATCAGAAGGGAAGAGAGGTGGTGACATTAAGAATTGCACCAACGCTTTAGAACAAAAGTGGATTCTTAAATTAAATGCATATACACCACCTGGTGTTAATGAAATGGTTTCTTTGAAGCTGCTTGTTAAAGCTAGAAGTTTAAGACACTAATGAGACAGATATATATATATATATATATATATATATATATATATATATATATATATATATACATATATTTTATTTTTTTTAATTCTATGTATATATTTTTGCATATACTTTATATCTTTATTAAGGCAGCTATTGGTTATTCGGTATGTTTCACATATTTAGTATATCTAATATGCAGCTATTTAATATGTCTTATATACATGTGTGTGTGTGTGTATATATATATATATATATATATATATATATATATATATATATATATATATATATATATATATATATATATATATATATATATATATATATATATATATATATATATATATATATATACACATATATCATTTCTACTATGTTTTTCACTATACACTGTTTTTAGGCACTGTGGCTTTTAATGACTTGACTTAATTTACAAGGCATTAATTGCTTTATGCATTTAAGCTGAGAAACTGTTTGTTTGAATGTAGTCTGATGAAGCGACCAGAGAGGTCGTGAAAGCGCTTACTTTAAGTTGTTCAATAAAGACTTTTGCATTTTTTATCGAAGCATTACTGTGTTTATCCTGAACAGTCATGGTGGTTTGGCTCTCCTCTTCTGTTGCTGTTCTTCTATCATATCTGGCAAATGTGGGTGTATAAGTCTTTGTGTATGTTTGTAGGAAAGGGTATTTTAATAAGTTTCCAACCCACTGCCCTACTTTACCAGTCCTGTTGCTGTCATTCCCCTTATCAGCACCTTTGGCCAGTCATCAGCCCAGTAAGATCTGTAGCACATGTGATAACTGTGTAATACTATGTTACAAATAACTAGATAGGCAGGGGTTCCACTCTCAAATCTGGCAAATGTGCGTGTGGGTGTGTAAATGTGTAGAAAGAAGCATTTTGATAAGTTTCCCACCCACTGCCCTACTTTATCAGTCATGCTGATGTCACTCCCCTTATAGGTTCATAGGTGTGTACTAGGCTAATGGCCCTAAAGCCTTTAACAACCTAGCCCATAGAAGTGCCCTGTCATTGTGCCACCCGACTTTAGTTCCCAGTGCCTCCATCAAGTAAATCCACTGGTGTGATCCCTGGGGTGAACTTTCTATCACCCATCCACTCATAAGGATTTCACTGGAACGGGGTCATCAAGGTGCTTTGCTTGACATGTATGGGAAGTCTATTACAGGGCATGTGCAGTCTCTGGGTTAGGAACCTGTCCCTCAAGCATGTTATGTTAATTGTGCTAATGAGGTCGAGGTACCTGCAGTGTGTTGTGCAGAGGAATTGGGATGTCTTTAGATGTCACATTTCTAAAAGGGCTGGGGCAGACATGGCTTTGCAAGTCAAGCAGAGATTGCCTCTAAGTAGGTGATATGAGACAGAGAATAGCTGGAGTCTTTTGGTTCTGTCTGTGTAGAACATGTGTTTAATGCCTACGATCCTCTTTGTGATGTACTTCTGTGGCCTCTCCAGCTGTTGGAGGAGTCTAGTGAGGTACAAGCCAAATGATCCATTATACTTGATGATTGGTCTAATGAGGGAAGAGCACACAGAGATAATGACCTATTCCTTCCTGGATGCAAAACCCTTGGTATTGAGATGTGCCATGTAGAAGGATTTCCTGACAACAGTGGCAAGATGGTGGTTAAAGGAGAGGTTGCTGTCAACCTGTGTCCCCAGATCTCTTATAATACATACAATGTTCAGTGGGATCCCATAGATGTAGTACATAGTGAGAAGTGAGTTTTTACCAAAGGGACTGATGTTGCATTTTGTGGTGTTAAGCTTCAGGCCATGGTTTCCACAACAGTCAGCAATCTCTGTGAGGCCTTTCTGTAGGATGTCTGCATCACTTGTGGAGGTAATTATGGCTCCCAGCTTGCAGTTGTCTGTGAACTTGGTCAGCCAGAGTAATTTTGTTTTGGCCTGGACTCCTGCGAAGTAGATGCTGAACAGGGGAGTACCCAGGAGTGATCTCTGTGGGACTTCACTCATGACTGGTTGGTAGTCTGACTTGGAGCTGCCTACTTTCACACTGTGTGTTCTGTCTGTGAGCCAATTTGCAACCCCCCTAATTACATAGGGGTTGACAGATAAATTGGTGGGTTCATCAATAATACCTGACTGAGGAATGGTATCAAGAGCCTTGGCTAGGTTGGTGTAGGCTGTATGCAGTGCCTTTCTGTCATACACAGCCCTGGTGACTCAGTCAAAGAAGTCAACCAGGTTGAGCAGGCATGATCTCCCTTTCAAAAAGCTAAACTGTGTGGGGTCCAGAGTTTGGAGATTACCTATATATTTGTTGATCACGTCCCTGCTGAAGCACTCCATAACAGTACATATCCGACTTGTCAGGCTAATAGGCTGGTAAATCCCAATGTCTGCACTTGCTATCCCTTTATGGAGAGGGTTAACTGTAGCAGTGTGCTATTTGGGTGGGACAAAGCCTGAGGTGAGGCTGTGACTGAACAAGGCACACAGATGTGGTGCCAGGTATCTTAGTAGCTCATGGAGAACACAGCAACGGATACTTTTGGGTCCCATGGAAGCTGTATTCTTGCCCATGGACAGTGCAGGTTTAACCTGGGTGGCAATAATCCTGGGTGCCTGGAATTCTTCTGGCATTCTGATTGTTCCCCTGGGGGGTGAGAGGGGTAAAGCTGGCACTAAATGTGTTGGTAAGAATGTTGGCAATATATGTTGTTTCAGTATAGGAGGTAGCATTGTGCAGTAACTCAGAGTACTTCTGGGTATTGCTGTGGAGGTTCTGGATATAAATATCAAAGGCTTTGTGATTGTTGTCAGTGTCTGCTGCAATTCTGTCATCATAGCTGGCTTTAGATGATTTCATGAGGGATCTCAAATTGTTGAGGCCAATAATGGAGTTTTACCACTCTTGGGATTCCACCTTTGTCTACAACAGTTTCTTCCTTCTGTTGTACAAGTTATTAATGGCAGGTGATCACCATATTGGCCTCCAGTGTTTGGAGGAGAGTGTCATGGTTCTGTTGAGTATGGCTAGTTCCATACATTGATGTATATTTGTACAGTACATTTGTGTATGATTCAGCAGTCGTGCATATATTTTTCACTGGCATGGGTGCTGTGAAGTTAGATACCTCTGTTTTTAGGAGTCCAAATTCAGCTTTGAAGCAGTTTTTCTAGGCGGTTACCTTTGTGGGGGATGTGGATGAAATGTGGATTTCCATGGTTATTACTCTATGTTGGGTCTGACCAGGTAGGGATTGACTATTGTTGTCAAACAATGGTCCCATATGTTAGTAATCAGCACAGGTCAAGAATGTGGCTTCCTCTACTGGGTGTTGGAATGAGCCGGTCCAGGGCATTGGAACTGATGAATTCCAGGAAGTTTTTTGCCAGTATATTGGTGCTTGAGTATCTTTCCCATTTGATGAAGGGGTAGTTGAAGTCTCCAAGTATGAGAGTGTTGGGTTGGACCTTGGTAGATTCCATGGTGTTGAGGAATGTGGATTGAAAGTCTAGGGACATGAATGGGGATCTATAGCATGCTATGACCTGGATTGCACTATTACCCAGTGTCAGTTGTGCCTGACGTATCTCAGATACATTATGCTGGGATACAAGTCTGAAGGCATGCATATCATTTATGAATATGGAGACACCACCACCTCTGGAGCTGTGGTCCATGTTTTTGGGCTGACACTCGTGGAATAAGTTATAGCCTGGTAGTGCAGGGGTGCTATCTGCTGCTGTAAACCAGGTCTCCATTACACCACAAATGTCAATGTTCTCCATTTTGAGGAATGATTTGAGTGACTGCATCTTGAGATGCAGATGTCTAGTGTTGAGCAGCATGACCCTCAGATTGCATTTCTGTATAGCTGTTACGGTGGTAATTTGATTTAGAGCACCACCTAAAAAGGCACTATAGGTGTGGCAAAACACTTAGCCAGTAAGTGGAAACCCAGGGGTGATAGATGCAGGCCATCTATGGCAAGACATAGCAGTCTATCAGTCATGTCATCCCAAGCAGACAGATACTGGATCCCCTGAGAATGACTCCAGACACTTAAGCCAATTGTTGAAGTCAATCATTTGTTGTTTGTACTGCAGTATCATTCTGGGTGACAGTAGTATACTGCTCAGGGCTACTGTCATACCTGCCAGGCCGACATAATCTGAGTGTCCCACCATATCTCTCTTCATGCAGTCCAATGAGGTTTGTCTCGGGTCATTCACACACACATGGACAATGACAGAGTGATACTTGCAATTGTTGTGGAGTGACCTGACTGGGTGTGTTATGTGTTGGATTCTAGCACCTGATAGACAGCTGACTGTTACCTTCTCCATGTTCAACCTAGTGAGTGGAACATCTGTATGCCTCACTATTGAGTCACCTATGGTTACTGTATTGGGCAAGGTGATTAGCCTTAGGGGCTTAGGTTGAGGGGCACACTGTGTAGGTGAGGAATGTGTCCTGTGGTTTGTGCTGTGTTGTGGTGGTTGAGTAGGTGTCTGTCTTGGTGGTCTCTGCTGTTTGGGTAAATGTCTATTGAGTGCCTCTGTGAAGGTGGGTGTGTGGTTTTTGTTTGTATCTTAGAGCTGTGATAGTGGGTGTTCTGGAGGGGTATGTGTTCCATGTAATGTGGTGCAGGTGTTGACCCTTCTCCTCTTGAACAGCTAGTCCAGTCTTCACTGGAGAGTGCATATCTTCCAATTCAGTGAAATAGGAGTATCTCTCACAAGTCTGAGTGCTGGGAGTTTAGAAGAGAGGGTTGTCTGTGTACATGAGGCAGTTACAACAGTGCCTCAGAATGCCCAAGTGCACCAGGTTAATGGGCAAAATCACAGAGAACTGCACTTTTATCATGCCAGGAGGGGTGGTCATAACTACTAAGTACAGGAGCTAATTCCATGAGGAACAACTACTGCTGATGGGTCTCAGGTGTACTAAAATAATTGATACAAAAACCTGTTGAAGTGCAAAGCTATTAGGCTATTTGAAGTGCAAGAGAGAAAGAACTAACAACATCCAAGGGAAAAACTGAAGGCAGACTTTCTGGCAACTGTAATAGTTTACGTCAGATGTGCAGTTATCAGCACCTTTGGCCAGTTGTCCACCTAGTAACTTCTGTAGTGCATGAGATAACTATGTAACACTATAGTAAAAATAACTAGATAGACAGGGGTTCTAATCTCAATACTGGCAAATCTGTGTGTTTGTGTGAGAATTATATACTCTGAGTGTTATACCATTTTGAGTTGTGTCCCACCCTGCAAACTTCGCATCACCATACTTTACTAGGCCTGGTGATGCCATTCACCTTAGAAGTACCTTGGGACTAGGTAAAATCATGTAACCTCTGTGGCATATCTGATAACTGCGTAACACTATATTAGAAATAACTAGGTAGATAGAGGTTCTAATCTCAATACTGGTAACTGTTTGTGTGTGTTTATGTGAGAACCATGTACTGTGTGGGTTATATCATTTTGAGTTGTGTACCACCCTGTAAACTTCTTATCTATCATTTTGAGTTCTGTACCACCCTGTAAACTTCTTATCACCCTACTTTGCTAGGCCTGCTGATGTCATTCACCTTAAAAGTACCTTGGTACTAGGTGAAATCATGTAAGCTTTGTGGTGTGTCTGATAACTGTGTAGCACTATAGTAGAAACAGGTAGGGGTTCTAATTTCAATAGTGGCAACTGTTTGTGCTTGCGTGAGAATCATATACTGTGTGGGTTATACCATTTTGAGCTGTGTACCACCCTGTGAGCTTCCCGTCACCCTACTTTACTAGGCTTTCTGATTTCATTCACCCTAGAAGTACCTTGGGATGAGGGGAAATCATGTAAGCTCTATGGCACATCTGATAACTGCGTAACACTATAGTAATAATAACTAGATAAGTAGACGTTCTAATCTCAATACTGGCATCTGCATGTGTGTATTTGGGTGAAAATCATATTCTGTTTGGCTGACACAATTTATGTGTGTACCATCCATAACTGTTTACCACCTCCCATGGCATTACTTTATAAAGCGTGGTAACGGCATCTGCCTTATATGCAGCATGTTAAACCATTGTGCAGGCCATACCAGTCCTCTGTACAGATGTGTATGGAATATCCAGATGTTTGCAACCTATACATGGTCTGTGTCCCTTAACAATGCTCATGTATGTGATATTGTTGCCAATTCGGCCACAATGAGTGTAGTGACACACATGCCAGCACCAGGTATCATACCTGACTGAAACATCATGCTGATACAACATCTGCTATCCTATCACTTGTCCAGGCTTGTAGGAGCAATACACGACTGCACATGCTATTTTCTGGTGGGTTATCTCACCATCCATGAAGGCATTCAGAGCATTATGTGTTGTAAGAGGTAGTGTGTTGTGTCCCATGCCTATAATCTATGTGGTGCATGACATGCATATGTAGTATTACAGTACATCAAAGTTGAAATGAAGGTTTACTAATCTGTCTATTGCCAACTGTGTTTGTGTTACTGTATGCACATTCCCTGTGTCAGTCCTGACTGTGTGTATGCAAAAGATACACCATTTTGTCTCCCTGTTCCACCTGGTGAACTCAGGAATACATATCGCAAACCTGTCATACACAGTATCATGCATGCCCTCATCAACTGCATCAGGGTTCAGTTTATGGGAAAGAACTGGCAGGGCCAACAGGTGTTGACAGGTGAATCTGTTGTAGTTAATGTAATGGCTACACTTGTGAGGGACCTGCTGACAGTACTGCAGTAACCTGTTATGCATGTATGAGCCTGTGTTACTATACAACACTGAGGTGACATGTCTGCTGGCTACCTGTCTGTGACAAGGGGTATATATGCAAGGTCACACTGTCTGACAACAGTGTCCCTCACACACTGTTGCATGCATACACACCTGGTACATGTACATATAAAGCTGTACCTTGCCTCTGACATGGTCGGTGTATTCCCACTGTGCCATACTCCCTCTTGGGTATGTCTGCATGGCCACAGCCTGCAGACACACAGACACCTGGAACACAAACAGAATACAGTGTGTCAGACTAATGTATCCTGGCTAATAAGGTACATATGCCTGTATGTGCACCCATAACAAATGCAAGCAGTCAGCACCTTACATAGTATTACATAGCTACATTGTACTATATTCACCCTGTGCATCAGACCCATATTAACATGTCTGTGCATCAATATTATGGATGACAGGGATGTGCACAGATATCATCATATGCACAGGGTGTGGTGTGTGTTTGCTAGAGGCCTAGGCTGGGCCATATGGTTGACATCATGTGTGTGTGTTTGGAGGGATATCCAACAGATGGGCTGTGCAGCAGTGCTGTGTGTGTCTGGAGGTGACCTGCCTGTGATACAGATGTGTGTGTGTATGTATGCACACAGTTACACCATGTGGCTGCCCTACACAGGGGTATGTTGGACAGCTCTGGACCATACCTGACAGGGTGTCCAGTTCATCATCCTGGCCATGGACATGGGAAATGGTCCTGCCAGGGGTATCACTGGCACCACCAGGCTCAAGGCCAGATGTACTGCTTCCTGATGGTAACTGCTGTCTGCTGGATTCATGCCCCTGATGGGACCAGCCAGGACCATGTGCCCATGGCCTGCTCCAGTGTGATGTGGACAGCAACCCCCCCTTTGGTAGTGATGGTGTCACTGCCACTATGGGAGTGTGAAGGTGCACGGCCCTGTAGACTCTTAGCTGTTGTTGTTGCTGACATACGTCCACATGACCAATACCCATCTGCCACCACACGCTCTAGCACAGACATGCCATGGTCAAGGATTGCCAAGGTCTCACCCCCACCATCTGTTTATGACCTCAGTATGCTGACATGTGGCCTCAACAAGGTCATGTATGTCACCACGTAAATCAGGAAGACTTGCATCCACCAACCTGAATATTTGTCTGGTGTGGCATTCACTACATGCCTGTGCATGTATGACAGCCTGAAACATGCATCTGGTGACACCTGCTGTGGCACTTGTGACAGCGGCTTGATGAGCAGCAGCCCTCCTGTGAGCACCCCTTTCCATCCACTTGTGCGGGACCTCACCTGCATGCTGGCTATGGCCAGTGTCTACACTCACACTTGTCATAGTCACCACACTAGAAGATTTCATACTACCAGCTGCCAACCGTCCATCATCTGTGGCCACTGGTGATGAGGTACGTGTGGGTATTGTCATTGTGTGCTGGGATGGTATGGACAAGAGTGGTATGCCAACTGATGGCACAGATTCAGCTCCTGACAACCCCATCTGTACCTCACTATTCCTATCATCATTGTCAGAGTCTGCAGAGACAATGACCTCAGTTTCCAAGCGGGAGGGACCCCAAACTCCATCGCCACCTCTGAGGGGAAGACAACATATGTACATTAATACCTACACTTTGAGGTTGGCTGTTGCACACACATGCACACACACACACACACACACACACACACACACACACACACACACACACACAAACACACAAATGCACGCACACACACACACACACACACACACACACACACACACACACACACACACACACACTGACACACACACACGCACTGACACACACACATGCATACACACACACACACACACACACACACACACACACACACACACACACACAAGGCGGCAAGATACCCACACACACAAACACTTACAGGTGAGGTGGCATAAATCTGTTACACAGGCCTAATATCACCCAAATGGTGACATGCATGACACATGGCCCTCAACATAATGCATTGCAGCAACTTTTAATACATGTAACTAACAATATAGAGCTCTGGGCTACATGAATAGTGTTAGTTGGTGATTGCACTTCCCCAGCACAGACTGCACCCATGTACACATCATTGCTGTTCACCTGTATAGCAAAGTGGCAAGTACTACAGATCATACCTCACAACTGTACAGATCCTCACAGGATGTGTAGATGTCTAGCTCATATGTTTGCTCTGTTTCTCATAACTCTGTGTTTGTCTGGTACATAACTCGGGTGATCTGAGGAGTGACGTCACTGTTTAATGACATACATTTGAATTTCAGACCTCCACACCAGCAGTAAATGTGTGGTCACACAATTCCTATTATGCCACCAATCTTCTAAGCTTACAGTTAGTGCACACAACCCTGTTAACATGCCATGTTCTTGTAATATATAAGTTGAGACCACAATAATGCATTCCAATATATTACTCACCTTTCATGTGACATATGACCTGTGCAATCCAATCGATAAACAAACAAATGTGTTATGTGTAAAATATAATGAATGAACTATGTACAATATGGCAGTTGCATAGGTGTGTGCACCATTAAAATTATACTTTGTTGAAGAACCTTGTAAGTGACTTACAGCATTCACTCTTCTGGGGAAGCTGTCTATCAGCATAGCACATCTTGACTTGGCATTATTTGGCCACTCTTCCTTGCAAAGGTCACCCAACTCTGTCAGAGTGCAAGGGCAGCCCTCATCAGGTCACACTGGGGTTTTGCTATCAGGTTTAGGTCTAGTCTCTTGCTGGTCCAATAAATAACCATGAGTGTGTTCAGGTGGAGCCATTCTTAGGTAGCTTTGGATGTATGCTTCGGGTCTTTGTCATGTTGAAGGGTGACACCCCTCCTCTTCCTCAGTGTTCTTGCAGATGCCTGATGGATGTGGGCCAGATGTGAGTGTTATTTTGAAATGTTCAGAATTCCCACCACCATGACTACAAGTCCAGTTCCAGCTGTAGAACAGCATCCCCACAGCAGGCCAATGTCACCAGTGTGATTCACCATGGGGATGGTGGTCTTCAGGTGAAGAGAGGTTTTCTTGTGCACCACACGTACCTTTTGATATTGTGGCTGTGAGGTCGATCCATAGTCTCATTACACTATAACACATTTTCACACCTGCCTTTGGGAGACTTGATGTGCTGTATTGCAAGTTGTATCCACCCCTGGATGTTTTCTGGTGTGGGGAAATGCTTCCATCTTCTGACCCTACCCCATAGGCCAGACTTATGCTGAATATGGGAAATTGTTCTCACATGTAGTACACAACACCAGTACTTGCAAGAGATTCCTGCAACACCCTCAGTGTTTCTGTATGTCTCCTAGCAACCTCCCTAACCAGGTTTGGACTGTCTTTTCATCAGTTCTGGAGGGACATCAGGTTCTTTTCAATCACACTGTTGTCCCATATTCAATCCACCTTTTGATGACTGTCTCCACTGTGTTCCATTATGTAGGCAATGCTGTGGTAATGTTCTTGTACCCTACTCCTGAGTGATACCTTTCAGATATGAGATCCCTTTGCTGCTTTGTAAGCTGTCTGCAAGCCATGGTTGTTGCTGTTGCAGGTAAATGAGAAAATGTCATGAATACTCTACTCGGACAGGAGACTGTTTTATGGTGTTACTCTGTGTGCCTTTACTTGATGGCAGGTGTGTACCCAAACAGACTGAATGCTATCAGTGAATCACAAGCTGCTTCAATAAAATATTATCTGAAGGGTGTGCACAAGTATGCATCCAGCTTATTGTAAGGTTTGTATACTCCATATTTGATGCCCAACAGATTGGTTGGTTTTACAAATGAATTGTTCATGTTATGGGTCACATTAAAGGTTGGAAAAGGGTGTGGGCTGACATATCGTGGTCTCAATTTGTATATATCACAAACACCTGGCATCTTAACAGGGGTGTGTACACTGTTTATTTCCACTGTATAAGAGTAATGTTTCACACATGTCCCTACCTTAGGCCATTTGTCCCCCCCATTTTGCTAGTCTCTGTCCAGAAGGTTTGCACTGACAGGTTATAAGGTATGCTACAGGAATGTTAAATTGTCCTCAGAGAGGCCCCTGTGTTGACCACTGTGATGCAATGCAGTTAACCCCACCATAAGTGAACATACACATAAATCAATATGGCTATGACTGACAGTTGTGTGCATGGTAAATTGCACGCCCTTCACATGCCTGGGGTATTGGCAAACCACAACAGAACAATTCCATACTCACCAGCTTCAGGCTGCTGTCCCACATGCAGACTAGTGGGCCATAGGTAGTTGTGGGAGACAGGTATTGTCAGCAGACTCATATGTGGTTTGGTACAGGATGGATGCAGCAGGTCTGCACAATTACAGCACAACCCCCAATACTACACAATTTTCTGTCCTTCACCATAGATGTGCACTTCTGTGCATTAGAAAACCCATCCACAACTGCAATCTCACATGTAAAATGCACGTAGATACTCTACAGATACAAGTATGTCTGCTACACTAGTCTAGTAATCTCCACTGAGGCCTTACCTGCACACTCCTCGTCCATTGTCTGGATGCCACTCACCTCCAGCATGTGGGGGTATGTACCTTGATGTTGTACTGGGATGAGTGCCCCAAGGTTGGTGAGGAGCTCCTTGGTGGGTGTCAGTGGGGGCTGCATGGCTGGGCCCCCACCTGTGGCTGTGCAGCCCTGGCCACGGCAGCAGCCCTTTGCCGGGCATGGTGTATGAGGTCAGTTGCATGATGCCAGACCTGCTCATATGTACGTGCATGCAGGCTGACATAATTTACCTGTGGACAATTTCATCCCACTGGATGGTCCTCTCCTGCAGATGTTGCTGGCTTTGGCCAAGCATAATTGCATAGTGCTGTAGTATGGCTGCGATGATAATTGTAATCTCAGCCGTTAAAAATGTTGCCCTTCTTTGATGCCACATTGCACCTGGAAGACATAGTAAACAGGGAAGCACATCACAGGACCTCATACAATTGGCAACAGTATGTACAAAACCTGCATATGTACATTGAATACCAGCAGCCACCACTCACAACTACACCATACACCTGTAATCTATCAGCACAGTATCAGCTTGCATTGCACTCCTGGTCCTGATGTATCATATTCCCCCCATTGAGGCCAGTTAATTGCATAATCCTCTATTCCTCATTCAGGTCTGTGAAGACGGGTGACATTGGCCATCTTCCATGCAGATAGGGTGTGGATGGTGCCGAGGCTTGGTGTGACTACAGTGTGTAATGGAGCTTGGACCACATGCCTGAGTTCATGTCAGAGGTGGACAGGGATTTTATCATCTCCCATGGATACTTACGTTTGGTGGCTTTCAGTAGGAAATATGTACCTGCTCACTGATAATGAGGGGAGGGGTGCAGGTGCTGTGCATATCCACCTATAGTGATGCTGTGCCAGGGGGTGATGTTTGCCCTAACCCTATCTGCAGCAGGTTGGCTATAGCTATGTTGTGTGTGTGTGTGGTCTGATTGACCACCATTACAGGTTGGGTTGGTTTGTTGCCTCTGAGATTGTAGACATATGTGAAGATGGCCTTGTGATTGGCCTTGGTGGATGTGTCCACTTCGAACTCATAGTTAGTCTTACAGTAATCCACCTGTGATCTTATATGGTTGTTCTGACAATGGCTGACTTGATGCCAGGTTGGTGCCTGCTCCTACTTTGCCCTGGTTACAGCCAATATAGGGACTGAGTCTGTGGTTTCTGTATTGCTGCCATCCAGCAAAGGGGAATACTCTACTTTGGTGGAGGCAGGTTTCACAAGTAAGGTATTGCTGAGTCTATACAGCTATGTAGGTGTTCATATAGCTGTTTGGAGTAGGCATGGACACAAATTCATAACACAGATGGACACCTCTCCAATTTCAAACTGATAATCATGTTTTTTGTAGTACCCATGGCTGTGTCAGGGCAATGCAACAACCAGTATCTGTATAAATGTCCCTCTGTTGTATGCACAGTGCCTAATATTACACGTGTGCAACATGTACAGCTTAATTAACTGACATTTTGCATCCCATGTCTGTTGTTATGAGGCAGCCAGATACACCTACTCATACTGACATGTGCACAGGTAATACCTGATATACATTTCTGTTCTATGTCAGTATGCCACACTGTATTCATACTCTTGCTGCACAGTCATCCCTCTCAACCCATTAGAGCAGGACATCTGAAGGATGCCACACATACATGGGGGCAATGGGACAAAATTAGTGACACTGTCTTAATATTGCTGCAACACACTTGAGTCATTTGATAGCACAGTAGCCTTTGCATTTATAGGCATACTATGAAGGATGTACAACACTCATATGGCAGGAAGAGAGGAGAAAGGCTAGGAGTGTGGTGGTGAGGGTAAGAACTTTTAATGTTGGCAGTATGGCTGGTACAGGGACAGAGCTAGCTGATATGATAGTCAGGGGAAGGTTGGCATATTGTGTGTGCAAGAGACCAGATGGAAGGGGAGTACAGATAGGTGTATGGGAGGCAGGTCACAATTGTGCTATCATGGTGTGGATAGAAGGAGAAAGGGGGTAGGAGTTTAATTGAAGGAGCAGTATGCCAAGAGTGTTTTTGGAGGATGAAATGAGTGTCTGATAGAGTGATGTTTATGAAGTTGGAAACAGATGGTGTAATGATGACTGTTGTTAGTGCATATGCTAGGCAAGTTGGTTGTGTGATAGATGAGAAAGAGAAATGTGCAGTCATTTGGATGACATAGTGATGACTTTACACAAGGGTGACAGAGTGGTGATTGCAGCAGATTTCAAAGGACATGTTGGTGAAGGGAACAAAGAGGATGAGGAAGTGATGGGTATGTATGGTGCTAAGCAAAGGAATGTAGACAGTGAGATGGTAGTGGATTTTGCAAAAAGGATGGACATGGCTGTGGTGAATACATACTATAACATGAGAGAGGAGCATAGGGTGACATACAAGAGTGGAAGAAGATGTACATGGGAGGAATATATCCAATGTAAGAGGTCCAGTTTGAAGGGGATTGCAGACTGTAAAGTGGTAACAGGGGAAAGTTTATGTAGTCAGCATAGAATGTTGGTGTGTAAGATGACATTGGTGATCAAGAAGAGTAGGAGTGCGAGGGCAGCACCAAGGATCAAATGGTGGGCACTGGGAAAGGGTGATTGTGAGGTGGAGTTCAGGGAAGAGTTATGACAGGCACTGGGTGGCAGTGACAATTAGCCAAATATCTGGGTAACTACAGCAGAGCTAGTAAGGTAGACAGCTAGAAATGTGCTTGTTGTGACATGTGGATGGAGGAAGGAGTACAAGGAGACCTGGTGGGTGACTGAGGAAGTACAGGATAGTATACAGAGAAAGAGGTTGGGGAAGAAGGAGTGAGATTGTCAGAGAGATGAGGAAAGTAGACAGCAATATAAGGAGATGAGGTGCATGGCAAAGAGAGATGTGGCAAAGGCTAAGGATGAGACATATAAAGAGTTTTATGACAGGTTGGACACTAAGAAGGGATGAAAGGACTTGCACCGATTGGCTAGACAGAGGGTCTGAGCTAGGAAAGATGTGCAGCAAATTAGGGTGATAAAGGATAATGAGAGAAATGTACTCACAAGTGAGGGGAGTGTGTTGAGCAGATGGACAGAGTACTTTGAGAGGCTGATGAATGAAGAGAATGAACGTGAGAAGGTTGGATGATGTAGGTACTGTGAATCAGAAAGTGCAACGGCTTACCAAGGATAGTTGTGAAGAGGATGAGTACTGGAAAGCCTGTTGGTCTACATGACATACCTATGGAACCCGGAAAGTGTTTAGGGAAAATGGCAGTGGTGTTTTCAACCAGATTGCTTAATGATATTTTGGAAAGTGAGAGGTTGCATGAGGAGTGGAAAGAAAGTGTTTGGTTACCATTTTAAAAATTGGGTTGATGTGCAGAGTTGTAGTAACTACAGTGGGATAACCTTGATCAGTCACAGCATGAAGTTATGGGAAAGAGTAATAGCAACTAGGTTAAGCAGGAAGGTGATGAGTAGTGGTCAGCAGTATGGTGTCATGACAGGCAAGAGCACTACAGATGCAATGTTTGCTCTGAGAGTGTTGATGGAGAAGTACAAAGGAGATCATGAGCTGCTTTGTGTCTTTCTGTACATAGAGAAAGCATATGGCAGGGTGCCTAGAGAGGAGTTGTGGTATTGGATGAGGAAGTCATGAGTGGTAGAGATATATGTAAGTGTGGTACAGGATATGTACAAGGGTGGTGTGATAGTGGCGAGTTCTGTGGGGGGAGTGACAGATGCATTTAAGGTGGAGGTGGGATGACATCAGGGATCATCTGTGAGCCCTTTCTTATTTGCAATGGTGATAGACAGGTTGACAGACAAGATCATACAGGAGTCCCTGTTGACTATGATGTTTGCAGATAACATTGTGACCTCTATTGAGAGTAGGAAACATATTTAGGAGAATGTGGAGAGGTGGGGATATACTCTAGAGAGGAGAGGAATGAAGGTCAACAGGACTATGACAGAATTTCTGTGTGTGAATGAGAGGGATGATAGTGGAATGTTGAGGATGCAGGGAGTATAGTTCGCAAAGGCGGATGTGTTTAAATAATTTCGATTAACATTTCAGAGTAATGACGACTGTGGAGCACAGATGAAGAAGAGAATACACATAGGATGGAGAGGGTAGAGAAGAGTGTCGGGAGTGATTTGTGACAGACAAGTACCAGTAAAAGTGAAAGGGAAGTTCTACAAGAGGGTAGCGAGACCAGCTATGTCATATGGGTTGGAGACAGTGGCACTGACAAAAGTTCAGGAGTCAGAGCTGGATGTGGCAGAGTTACAGATGTTAGGATTTTCACTGGGTTGTGACGATGGTCCACAGGATTAGCACTGTATATATGAGAGGGTCAGCCCATGTGGGACAGTTTTGAGACAACGCCGGAGAGGCAAGATTACATCAGCTTAGACATGTGGTGAGGAGGGATGCTGAGTATATTGGGAAAAGGTTGGAAAGGATGTAGCTGCCAGGTAAGAGGAAAAAAGGAAGGCCTCAGATATGGTTCTGGAAGTGGTGAGAGAGGACATGCAGGTGGTTGGTGTGACAGAGCAAGATGCAGAGGACAGGCATTAATGCCAATAGATGGTCCACTATGGTGACCCCTAATGGTAACAGCTAGGGGGAAACGAATGAGATGCTGTAATGTTAGTCTTTCTGATTTGCCAAGGATTTGCCAGACATAACACATCTCTATGAGTACATGACTAATAATATAAGCCACACATATAGTCAGTGTGCATAACACTGGACAGTTACATGGCATGAGCTCAGTATATCACATGCAGTTCAAAACACACTTCTGCAACAGTACTGTACTATGCAAATACCATGTATAGGTCTCTCACATTTCTGAGACAAACAAGTATATCATAGTTGCATTCACAAGTAAGATATGGATATGTATGTCATCCCAGTAGCTGGCCTAAAATTGTCACAGTCAGTATTGTTCAATACACACTCCAGTTGTGGTCATATGTGAGCCATCCTTTCTTGGGGTGACTCAGGGGCCTGACCTATGATCTGTGTCACTGCAGATAGACCCATATGCTGTGGCCATTGGTTCTGATCAGCAATATATCAGTACAGCATGTCTTGTTGAGACATACATTAAACTTTATATTTCCCATTCTTACATACCACCTGTTGCAGTCCATTACATGTTTACTTATTTGACATATCTTTTTTTTTTCCCCAAGTGTACGTGGTTATATCCTGCTAGGTTTTTTTTCTCAATGTTTCTCTCTCTCTCTCTCTCTCTCTCTCTCTCTCTCTTTCATGGAGGTAGGGTGTACAACTGTTTTGCATAGGCAGCAGCTTACCTTTTGTAGGTAATGCTCATGAGCAGCTGAAGACCTGTGCACCAACTGGTGTCCCCCACTTGCTAATTGCATGCAGAACAGCTGTGTTGTTATTCATATAGCCAATGGCATGGCAACACACTCCTGTAATTGAATACTTCACATGGCCATTGGCCCTTTTCCTTGCCAGTGAGGTAGACTTCATGGAGGTGTGTGAGCAACAACTTCACAGAGGGTATTTGGAAATACGTCTTACAACCAAAACTGTGGAGACAGGCCAACAAAATGGGAGAGAGTGTTCCAGACATATGGATAGAATGTAAGTATTGCTGTTATACATTCAGATTAATGCTAGTCTAACAGGGTTTGAGTGGACATGGAGTTTCTGTGTGATTTTTACTCTGACAGTATTATGTGTTTGAAATAATAATAATAGCGCTATCTTCAGAATGGCCAGAGTTTGAATGTTTGGTGTGTTCCTCAGACATTTTTTGTCTTTGGAAAATCAGTAACATACTCTGGGGATTGCAGTCAGTAACTGCTAACATCCATTTGTATTCCAGACCTCATATCCATCAGAAAAGATATGTTACAACTAACCCTGTTACACTAGCAACTTTCTCAGTTTATAACAGCAATATTTCAAATATGACCTGTTTTTGGGCCTCTGTCCCACAATTATGTCAGGCTGTTTCCAGATGTCATGCAGTAAGAGGTTGTTAGGTATGGGATATGATTATTTAGTGCCTACATTCTTGATATCATCCCAGTGAGTGATGTATCAGACTGCCAGACATGTTATGTTGAAAAGGCCTTATATATGAGGGGAAAGCCTGGACATTCTGTGGGACCCTGTACAGTCAAGAATTCTGTCTATTTCTGGCAATTCTTGACAGACTGTCAGGACTGTGTAGCAGTGTAGTGTGTCAATGTTATTTTGCCTGTGTAGGGAGGGGGTGTATTTATGTGTTGTGGCACCTTTTCTATCTGCCTGTGCATGCTGCACCTGTTTCTGGTGGTCTGTTGACTGTATATGTTTGTAAGTGCAGACAGAGACATGTCCCGTACCATGGACAGGTATCATACTACACTGTGAATTGGGCCAGTATATGTAGGGGGAGTGTCTGAGTGGAAAACATGTTGAGATGTTTTTGTTCACACAGTCCTTATACTCTACTGTTCCTTTGGCTTACCAGTATGTCACTGTGACTGTGGTGGAATTGGTTGTGGGTATGAACTTTCACACTGGTGTCTGTTTTTCAGTGCTTTTATGTCACTGTAGTGCCTGATATATTTGCCAATACATGTAAAATGCCAAGTAGTATATTTGGGTTAGTGTTGGGTCAGTCTGACTGTAGTTTGGACAGTGCTTGGTGACATGCTTAGCAGCTGAGTGTTGTTTCCCTAAAGTAATGTTATGTCCAGATATTTGTAGGAGGTGCTGTTGCCTGGCCCCCATAAGTGTTGTGTATTTCTGACACATCAGTGAGATAATGGAAGGATTTCAGTCACTAACTAGTGAGAAGTAATTGAGTGTTGGACTTGTGCTATTTCAGTCAATGTCTGTTAGGACATACATGAGAGGTTTACTGCAGCAACTGTATCAGCTTATCTACACCAGTATTTCAGATATGTCCCTATTTACATGCCTTTCTCCCCACACTTTGTCAGGCTTGGTCCAGATTCGTTGCACTAAGGGGTTCTGGGACTACCTCTTGACTGTCTGGTTTGTTGCAGTATGTCCAGGTTTATTGCTAATATTTCTAGTCTGTTCCACAAATTCTATATTATTATATCCTTGGTAAAGAACTGTGATGATCTGTGGATTTCTGACAGCAAATGATGACATACATTTCAGTTTCAGAACTCACATCCTTCTGAACATGTATGCTGAAACAAACCCTGTCACTCTGGCAACATTCTACATTTATAAGAGCAATATTTAAAATATGTCCCTAGTTTGGGCCCATTGTCCTCCCATTTGGACAGCCTTTGGACAGATTACTTGCACTAAGAGGTTTAGAGGTATGGTTATGAGGTATGACTCCACTACATGTTATGAGCATGCACACACACACACACACACACACACACACACACACACACACACATACATATATATATATATATATATATATATATATATATATATATATATATATATATACACATGGGTACCCTTCAGATGGTCGAACTTTTAAAAGTTTGACTTTCATATGGCCGAGACCATATGACTGAACTTTTAAAAGCTTGACCAATCTGAATGGAGATCTCCATACAGTGTGGAACAAGAAGATTTTCTGTTACCGCAGTGAAGTGCAATCTTGAAGTTGGTATATTGAAGTAGCAGGGGGGGGTGTGGGGGCACAGTTAGTTTTTTGTGTGTGTGTGTGTTATGGTGTTTAGTTTACATGGTCGATGTTTCAAATGTTCGGTCATATGGTCTCGGCCATAAGAAAGTCGAACATTTGAGTTGTCGATCATGTAAAGTAGACCCATATAAATAAATAAATATATATATATATATATATATATATATATATATATATATATATATATATTTATATATATAAATATATAAATATACATATATATATATATATATATATATATATATATATATATATATATATATATATATATATATATATATATATATATATATATATATATATATATATATATATATATATATATATATATATATATATATATATATCTTTATACATATATACATGTGTATATGTATAAATACAAAACATGACTGATTCTATGGAATCTTTTCTCTACTGTTGAATGACTGTACTGCATGATATGTTTGAAAAAGAAACAGCAATCCTTACACCTCAAATGATGTAGTGGCAAATTGTTCTGACTGCAGTGTACATGGCCCTGTGTTTAAGTCTTAGCAGGGCTTATTATTATATTATAATTATGATATTATATCCTTATAATATTATTATAATATCATAGTATATGATATTTTGATATATATTTCTTTATATATCTTTTATAACATATAAAATGTGCTTCCATTACAGCAGCAAGGGGTGCAACTATACTATATAGGACACATGTATACATGGGTGGTTTCACATATTATATGCACTCACACTTCCATTTTACACCTGCTACACTACCCTGGGTGACAAAAATAACTTACCACATATTTTAATATGAAAATATTACTTTTAACACTGCTTTCCCTTGTAAAATTAGACTGCCTGTTGTAGTACTCAAACTCTGTATGCCTGCATACCAAGCTGGGTCTCTGACCACTACACTACCTTGGTTGGAAGATATGAGATGTATATTTTTATTTATCTCCTATGGCATTGAGCAGCATTACCCTTATTTTTTTCCACTTGTGTTTTCTAGGGAGGTAGGTTTGTCATTTGAGCCTTGCCTAAAAAAGGCACTATGGGGGTGGCAAGAGCCTTGGCCAATATCTGACTTTGCATGCTGCTGCACCTGCTGCTGGTCTATCAGGTCTGTATGCTTGAAGGACCAGTGTGAAATGTCCTGTAACACCTCAGGATTCCCAGTACACTGTGATTTTGGCCAGCATATGTCAGTGTAGTGTGTGACTGGCAATCAGGATATGTTTGTTCAGACACTCATTTACTCTGGAGTTCATTTTGAGTATTGGTATGTTGCTGTGACTGTGGTGCAAATGTTTTTGGGTGGACATTTTTGCACCACTATTTGCTTTTCACTACAGTTCCATCCCTGTAGTGCATGCAATATTTGAATATACATGGGTTATTACCCAGAGCTGATGTGGGAGAGTGTCGTGTTGGTCTTACTGTGCTTCATAAGGTACTGCGTGACATGTTTGGCAGCTGTTAATATAGCCTATAAAAATATATATATGACATTTAACGATTTATTGCTAGAGGGTTTCATTGATAAAAAATTATTTGAATTTTTATATTATCCTCAGCCAAGGGGTCCATCAATTTTTGGAATACCAAAAATTCATAAGAATATTCATGATCCACCCCTCAGACCTATAGTAGCAGCTGAAGGTTCAGCTACTACTTTTTTAGCAAAATATTTAGATACAAAATTAAAAGACCTGGTCATGGAAAATGAAATTATCTTGAAGGATTCTTGGGATTTTTTGAGAAACATTATTCAAGAAATATACTATGAAGATGAAATGATTGTAACTATTGATATAGTAGATTTGCTTGGATATATTCATTACAATATAGGAATAGAATGGACGGAGGAATATTTGAGAGAAGTAGCGTGCTTGAGTAATGATGAAACACATATTTGTTCTACACTTATGGAATTAGTACTAGAGAACAATTTTATTTTTTTTCAAGGAGAATTGTATCAACAGGTTAGTGGTGTGGCCATGGGTGCTAGATGCGCCCCTATGTATGCATATTTGGTGCTACTTATGTGGGAAAAGAAATATATTTTAAACAGTAAATATAGAGATTGTTGGATGTTGTACAAACACTTTTTCGATAATATTGTTATTTTTTTGGAAAGGAAAATTCCAGTTATTTTTGGAATTCTACCAATACATAACCGAGTCCACTCAATTTCTGAGATTTACATACAGCATAGGACATAGGGAAATAGATTATTTAGATTTCACCATATATAAAAAAAGAGAACAAATACAATTCAAAAGTGTTTAGAAAGCAAACTTATTCTGATTCCATTCTACACTTTAATAGTGCTCACCCCTATCATCAGAAAAAAGGTATAATCAAGGGCCAGTTTGTAAGAATAAGCAGGATGACCTCAAAGGAGGAAGAATTTATGAAGGAATGTAACAACTTAAGTAATATGTTTACTGATAGAGGTTATCCGTGTCCTTTGATTATTCAAATTAAAAATGAAGTTATACAAGAAAGAAAGAATAGATTTGCACCTATTTTAGGTGTTAAAGAACTAAATATGGAGGACACACATAATGACAAAAAAGAAAGTGATGACAGAGAAGATACATTTAGTTCAGCATTTATTACTGATTATAGTGGTGGATCTAAAATTATTTGTCAAGTCATTGAACAAGAATGGAATAAGTTTAGCAAATTGACAGATTTAAAGTTGAATTTTGATACACCTTTTAAGTGTGTCTACAGGAGAGGGTTTAATATCAAAGCCATCTTGGAAAGTCAACATAAAAATAAGAGAACTACAAAAAATGTAGACTGGGGACTTTTAAATGTGGTAGATGCACTCAGTGTCCCTATATATATAATAAAGAGTCTATTAGTTTAACTTCTAGGAACAAGGTTATTACAGCAAAACAATACAGCAATTGCGAAAGTATGGGTGTAATATACTTAGCTTTGTGTACGTGTCAAGCATTTTACATAGGTAAAACAGAGAGAAAAATAAAAATGAGAATATACAAGCATTTAAATGCTGTACATACACAGAATATTAATAAGGCTTTATATAAACAGTATACAATGTGACCGCGTGAACTATAAGTTTTTTATACTTGAAGAAATTCCTAAAGATGTGAGGGGTGGTATGTGGGAAACCAAGACTGAGTACAGGGAATTATACTGGCAACTTTACTTAGAGGCCAGTAGATTCCCTGGTTTAAATGATGCAGTTTCTCTAACCCCAGTTCTTAAATTAAGGGCAGCTAGGCTGCAGCAACAGCATACAAACATACAAAAAAACATCAAGTATATGATTTTATTTATATTAAACAACAACAATAGTATTTTATTATTAGTTCATTCAGTCTTTTAAATTAATTATTTACATTACCACTAGAGGGAGCTGTTTTAAAGTAATAAAGATATTTTATTTATGTATTTATAACAGTATATGATTATGTTTTATACATTTATTTTATCTTTATAGTATAGATAGATTGATATAGGTTATTTATGAGTATATATTAAACAATGATATGGTATATTTATTTAGATAAAATTTTAGAACATAGTATTTTAACATATGAGCGGTGGTGGTGCTGCGGTAGCGTTGTCGCCTCACAGTAAGACATTGTCCTGTTCGATTCTTAGCTAGAAAGTCTTCTGTGTGGAGACATGCATGAATGGGCGTACCTTCATTTAAGTTTGTGCATCAGGGCTGGCAACCCGGCATGTAAAAATCTACTGCCAATCATTAGCGGACTGGAGTTCTGCTGTGGCGACCCCTAACCGGGAAAAGCCGAAAGACACAACAACAAGTATTTTAACATATGAGATGATTTTATTAGTTGGTTTGAATTAGGTGAGGGTGTATAAGACTGTTGGTGTTTTGTCATATTATCTGATGAAGTAAGTGATGTAAGTGACGAAAACGTATTGTGGATGCTGCTATCGTTAATGCACTTTGGAGAGCCTTTATTGCTGCAATAAAACTATTTTGGGAAGATTTGCCTGCTTGTGCTTACTTGGTGGCATTCATAGTGCTGAAGGATTGTTTTACTGGTTTTGCATGGCACTTTATCTTCTTTCTTTGTGGTTACTGGAATTTCCATTCTGTTACATGACTGTGGTCATACCTCTACACTGTCCAGAGGCCTAGACACTGTCCAGATGTGTGGCTCATATGTTTGGTCTGTTCCCCACACAGTCATAGTCCTTGGCTAATCAGTCAGTTACTCTGGGGAATGCATTCAGTACATGCTAACATCCATTGGTGTTACTGACGTAGTATCCCTCAGAAAAGATATGTGACAACAAATCCAGTAACACCAGCAACTGTCTAAATTTATAACAGCAATATGTCCAATATACCCCTGTGTTTGGGCCTCTGTCCCCCAATTATGTCAGGCTTTGTCCAGATATCATGCACTATGAAGCTCAGAGGTATGTAGTATCATTATTTATTGTCTTCATTCTTGCAACCATCCCAGAGATGTCATAGACCCCCAGACATGTAACAAGGAAGTGGCCATAGATATGAGTCCTGTGCCTATACATTCTGTGGGAAACTATACATTTCAGATGCCTGTGTATGTCTCGCCATTGTTAACAGGCTGTCAGTATTGTGTAGTGGTGTAGTGTGTACATGTTATTTGGCCTGTGTAGGGAGGGGGGTACATGGGAGTGTCATGGGCCTTTTCTATCTGATTGTACTTGCTGCTCCAATTTCTGGTTCCCTATTGCCTGTATATGTTTGTATGGGCAGTCCTTGACATGTCCCGTAACACCTCAAGATTTCCACTACACTGGGACATGGGGCAGTATATGTAGAGGTAATGTGTGAGTGGCAAATGGGATATTGTTGCTCACCAGCCATTATACTGTAGTGTTAAGTTTGCTTACTGGTATGTCACTGTGACCGTGGTGCAATTGGTTGTGGGTATGAACTTTCACACCAGTGTCTGTTTTTCACAAGTGTTACATCCCTCTAGTGCCTGTTATATTTGCAAATTTATTTATTTTATTTATTTATTTATTGCATTTGCTTACTGGTAAAGTCCACTGGGCCTAGGAGAGCCCATTTTCAGTGGAGGCCAGGGAACAAAAGCTATACATAAAAATATTAAGAAAAAAATATGTAAAATACAGAAAAATACAGGTAAATATACAATTTAAATTACAGAAACTAATTATTTCAGTTACAGAAATGTAACACTTACAGAAACTAAACTAGCAGGTAATACATTAGTAGTAGGCATGGGTTTTCAGTTTAAAATCTAACTAGCAAGCAATACAGTAGCAGTAATAGGCATGGATTGGCAAAGAAATCAAACCATATAAAATATATGTCAGAGTATGAACTGTATTACAATTGGTATCTTGGATCGGAATTGAAGAGGACACTAGCAGAGAAGAAAGACATGGAGGAAATAGTACAGGAGAGTTGGTGAGGAAGGTATAGAGAGAGTGGAGGGTGACTAGGTAGGTATGGTAACAGAGTTGGGCAACAGATAAGGAAATTAGAGTACAGGCTGCATAGAAAAACAGAGGGGGAAACGTAAGGAGAGCTGAGTCTAGCTGAGAGTTGTTTTTTGGCATAGGCATAGCCAGCAAGAGGAGAGATATTGTCTAAGTGATTTTTTAAAGAGTGTAGGGCTTTTGATTGAGGTTATTGTGGATGGGAGGGAGTTCCAAAGTTTGGAAACTGTAAAGGAATAGAGCCTTTGATCAGCTGGGTGTTGGGGTTTGTCAACTTTGAACAAGGTTTTATTTTCTGATCTAAGGGGTCTATTTTGTTGTTATAAGGACAGCAGAGAGGAAAGAAAGGGGCATGCTGTGGGTTTGTGTATTAATTTGTGTGCTGTAGCTAAGTGTAGGTAGTTGAGGTGCAGTGGTAGTTGTTGCTGTAAGGAGGAGCAGTGGTGGGCTGAGGGTCGGCATATGTTGCAAATCTAGCTATCTTATTGTAACATGTGTCTAGCTTGGTTCTAAGGGATGAGTGGATGTTTGTAAGGATAGGGGCACCGTATAGCAGGGATGGAAGTAGAAAGGCTGAGGCT
>NC_056737.1:898093046-898160546 GCF_019279795.1 Protopterus annectens
GATGCCATGAACACCTGCATGTCAAGCCAGGACTCTAACCACTACACTATTTCAGCTTAGAAATTTCACCTCTACATTTGCATTTATCTCCTAGGGGATGTTTAAGCTATGCTAATTGAATGGCCATAATGCACACACCCACTTAGCTATGCTTAAGCATTCCTTAGACTTGTAAAAAAAAAGTTTATATTATTTTTATATTATTATATTATATAAGTGAGTCTTGTGGTGTTCTGACAACTCATTGAGGACTGCAATAGTGAAATAATGGCATTCATTTGGCTTTCAAGCTTCTATCTTTCAAGGACTCCTGCTAATACATATCCTGTCTGTCAACTTTCTAAATGTGTGAGGGCAATTTTTCAGGCATGTCCCTAATTTATTATTTATTCCCCCCATCATTTGTGCCTTTGTTAACATGTACTGCTGTAAGGGAATATTGGCATACATTTGCTTTCAAACTTCTACCGTTCTGTAATTCATGCTAATGCATGACCTGTTCTTTATCAACTTTCTGTGTTTGTGAGGGCTATGTGTGTGTTTTGTCATTTTGGGGGGGATTTATCCCCTGTTATGTGTGCATTTGCATACATTCCTGCTTTAGCAGGTTGCAGAAGTGTCACAGAACCTGGCCCATACACCCTGCATTGCTGTCTTGTTGCCGATGTTTATTTTAGTGTCTGCAGACACTGAAATGATCATTATTTCATTTCAGTGTTCGCAGACATTGAAATACTGGCATAATATTAGAATAAATCTCTAATACTATGCCAGTTCAGCTTAGAAAGTGCTGTATGGCACTTTCTGAGTGCAGGGGCATGTTCAGTGTCCGTACACTACTTGAACATGCCCTCTGCACTTGTTCACGGTTCGTGTCAACATAGCAAGTACAGCAGCGCAACTTCATGAATATTTAAGGTGTGCTGCTCTGCTAAACAGACACAAACCACTCCGTGCAAGAATACACTTATACTTGCATGGATTTTCATGAATCCAGGGGTTAATTTTAAGCAAAACAATAGTACCTCAGGTGTTTGCAAGATTACAGATTATGAAAACTCACACACAACACACACACTGCTGGGGCAAATATTTTCAGATGTAAGAACATGTCCAGTATTGATAGTCCAGGACTTCACAGATGCGTAACAATTATGTGTGAATATTGGTGCTATATGGATATGCAAATAAGGTCAGAGAAACAAATTTACGATGAATACGGATAAGTAAAGCTATTTTTAAAATCACTCCAACTTTCTGCATAAGAGTGAGTTGTATTAAGTTCATCATTTTGAAAGTACAAATTATTTCCCAAATTGTAAGTTGTATATGCTTTGGCATGTCATAGGATAGCTCAGCTAAGAACAGTTACACTCAAAGCATTTTAGAAAAGCTGAAGACTGCACAACAACTAATAAGGATTTTTAAAAAAGAAAATGGGTTTATAATTTTTTTATATAGGGGCATTCTTTTGTGGACATCCTGATGGTTTCATTAAAGAATAGAAAGGGCATGACAGGACAGACTGAAAAAGTGGTGGCAAAATAAAGAGGTGACCACACAAGGGAAACAGCAAGAGGGTTGTGCTGGAGGAGGTAAGTGAGGATGGGCACTATGCTTTTTTGGGGAATAGACCCCCTACTTTTTCAAATGCTTTTTGTTGTAACAGAGTAGTGTGGGTGGGAAATAGGGAAGAGGGTGAAGGAGAAACTGTAAGGGAAGAAAGGCTGAGGAAATGCTACATGGAATTCCAGTCCACAGAGCCTCAGACATTTCTATTGCCAGATGGTGTTGCAGTGGAGGACCACAATGTTGTGCGGGTAGGGCCATGTTTTGGCATGATGGTCTGTACCAACTGGGACAGTGTGTCTTCTACATGCTGATGAGAGGCTTTGACTGTCTGAATTATCCTGTCCACTACCTCTACCAGTACATCTTCAGCCAAACTCCTTTTCTCTGAGGCATTCCAGGTTGCCACATGCCAGAATGCCTGCAGGACTGGAGCCTCCACTCTGACCATGCTAGGATGTCCCCAGACCAGCAGAGGGTGGTCTGTCTCTAGCCTGAGAGGTATGCACCTGGTCTGATCCTGAGGGATTTGAACCTGTATAACAGAGGAAAAATATATGAGAGAAGCAAAACAAATAAGGTGAAAGAAATGCATAAGTAAATAAGCAAAAAAAAAAAGTGAGGTGGGGAAAGACAAAAAGTACAAAACAGAATAAATCCACATAGTATTGTTTTAATGTAATTTAACATGACAAAAAGGAAATACTGCAGTAAAATATTTATTGATCTAAAACTGGAGTATGGGAAGTGCTTATGCTTACACTTGGGGGTAGTGATCTATATATAGTATATGTAAGAGTAATGCTTATGCATACTTGTGATGAACTGAAATGGCAGGGGCTTTTGGCTTTCTGAAGGGGTGTGTGTTTAAATTATGTACTTTGAATAAAGAGAATACTGTACAAAAAAAAATCCAGTAATTATTGCAGTTAATCAGTTAAAAATCAGATAGAACAATTCTCTTGATCTGTTAAATCTTCAGTTGCATTTCTTTCAGCTGAAATGCTATAACAGTATTGTCTACAGGCGTATTACAGAAATCAATTCTAAAAACATTGTTTTATTAGTTTTCCTGTTACCATTAATATTCCATAATAATTTCTAGTATGAACTATTTAAAAAGAAAGCTCTTTTGGACACCTGCTATACTTACCAAAAAACTCAACCAGATGAGGCACCTATCTTTGCTTCTCTTGCTAGCTATTATTTATTTAACATTTGTTATTCAGGAAAGTCCAACTTGAAGCAAGTTCATTTTTATCAGAGACTCAGGGAGAAACACCCCAGAAACATGTCTTTGCAACACAGGGAGGACATGCATACTCAAGGCACCCAGCTAAGAATTTAACTGATGTATTTCTTGCTGAAAGGTAACAATGCTACCGCTGCACCACTGCTCCATGTGTTTCAGCTACCCCTAAAAAAGAGGATAACCTTGTTTATTTGCATTTGAATCTTTTCCACATTTAAATATAAACGTCATATATTGTCCCTAAACATTTAATTGTTTTCTTTTTCTTTTCCTTTTTAACTTTAATATGCATACATGTATTAATTACTACAATACTTTGCTAATATTCCTTTTAATTCAAGACGATAGTTGAGAAATAGGAAATGAGTGTTTTGAGTTTTGTTTTAAAAATGCATGTAACACTTCCTCTGGTATAGCTGAAGTGCAAAGGCTGAAATGTGCCCATTCAAAGAAGTGCGCAGAACAGTGCCTGATAGTAATAGCAGTAAAACAGCATGTTCTCTGAAAACTTCTGTGCTGGTCATTCTCTTAGCAAAGTAGCTACTACCCCCTCCCCCAATCTGCAGTCTAACGTGGGTGTGGTGAGTGTCATTTCAGCCATGCTGTATGTGCCACTAGAAATACTTATGAAGTACCAAGTTAAGCAACTGTGTTGTATATCTAGACAAAACTAGCTTCATGTAATATTATGTTACAACATTTTCTCTGCAATAGTAAAGAATTATAAAGATGTAAGATCAACCTTTATTTCATAACTTTATATATCTACTCAGCATTAATGATACCTGAACAGTAGTACCAGATTTACATACTTGTCTAGACAGATTATTATTTTAACATTCTTTCCTGACATTTCTATTTATTACTAAACCAGCACCTGTTGCAGTACTTGTAGAGCACAACTTGTTTCTCTGACTGCTGGCTGAAGTTATTCTCAACAAGCACTGTAACAGGTGTTGGTTTTATTAGTTTGTTTAGTCACCTATTTGGATTCCTAGTTTATTTCTATTTATTATTGCAACCTGTTGGTACAGGGAGTGGCCATGGTGGTGCAGTGGTTAGTGTTGCTGCTTCACAGCAAGAGGTTCTCCGGTTTGATTCTTGGCTGGGGTGCCTTTGGTACAGAGTCTGCATGTCCTCCCTGTATTCGTGTGGGCTTCCTCTGGGTGCTCCAGTTTCATCCCAAAGATATGCAGTAGGTGGATTGGACACTCTAAATTGGCCCTAGGTGTATGTGTGTGCCTTCTGTGGAAGGTTGGGCGCTGGGCTGGCAACTCGACACTGTAAAACTCCACTGCCAATCATGAGCAGACAGGTGATCTTCTGTGGCGACCCCTAACTGGGAAAAGCCAGAAGAAGATTGCAACCTGTTGACACAGTACTAGTAGGGGGGATTCAGTAAAGCTTACATGATAAGTTTGACCATGTGTGTTGCGATGCGATGTGCTCACAGCCGTGAAAAGTTTTAGATTCAGTAAACTTTGCGTAGCAGCTTGCAGTAGTGCACACTCAAGCAGAAACTTGGAAACTTTTGTGGCATGCAGATTATAGCAAAAATAGCTGAATTTTATGCTAATGAAGCAAACCAACACAGTGTAGTGATTCAACAACCTCTAAAGCAACCATGTAGACTCTGTGTTTGTTGGTCGTGTGTTCCAAATCTTTTCGAATACAGCCAAGGATAGGAGTCCACATGGAAACAAGAGCAAGTAAAAGCTCTAAGATTTGTACAGTACTGATCTTCACATGCAACATCACACATATTATTACCTAATTACACATTATGGATGCTAGAAAGTCACAGTAACAAATATGAAAATACCATTTTAAGTGCCATGACATAAGTGCAGCTTCGTTCCCTCACCCCCAAATGAAGAATATACTTATTAGTAATGCATGATGCTAAAATGTCATGAAACATACTATTATGCAGTAATGTAAGCATATGCTTTATGTAGCTGCAGGATTACAGTCCCATTTTATTAAAACATGTATTACTCTGTTACAGCATTGGGCGACCATGCAGTTTCACTGCCTACATGGTTACTAACCATGTAGATTCTGGGCTGTCAGCATAGTGAAGATGCAAATGAGGTCAAAACTCATTAGAAATGCTAAATCTCAAAAAAGAGTAACAGTGTAGGGATGTTCTCTTCATGTAGGTACTTCCACAGTGTTCATGTTGAATGCATGGCAACAGTGAATGCTGACATCGTGGTGGTGGTGGGGGGGGGTCAGGTTACACTTGCAGAACTGAACATGTAGGGCTGTGAAGGGTGAAAGTGGATGTAAGCAGTGCACAGTTCCAAAGTTCTGTCATTCTCATTATTTTGTTCTTAAAATGTGTGGTCTCTGTCCAGTTTAATGTTTTTTTTACTTTGCCATTATTTGCACAATACAGCACTTAGCTCAATCCCGAGAAACAGGAATGAATGGCAGGTTTCTCTGGGATGTTATGTAACTAATCCTGTGGCAACAGGTGTGTGTTAGGGCTGGAATATAGATGGTAAAACTAATACCAATACAAAGTCAATGGAACCATGAACCACTGGAAAAAAAAAACTTTATTCAGACTTAAATCTACTTGTAAAAACTTTCGTCTCTTAAGGCTTCCTCAAGCAAAGTGAAACAAACAACACAAGTAACTCATTTAAATAGTATATCAGTCACATGATAGCATCTTCAATTAGACTCGTTTATGCAAGTCTTTCACCATAGGTTTTAAAGAGACACTGCCATTTAAACCTGGTAAAATGTGAGCCTTAATGCACAAAATCCAACTCCTCTTCTTCTGTCCTATCTTTAATATTCCCTCCACATACTGTGTCATTTGCTACCTTAAGAACAGAAAATTTAAAGGTATGATTTACTCCTTTCTCTTTCATATGTTTATATAAAGTGTTATTTAACACTTCTCTACTTATTTCAGATAGATGGTTGAACATGTGCTCTCTAAACTTCTGATTTGTTTCTCCGTGTAGTGATGGTCATCTCCCATGACCCTGGAGCATGGTGAGATCTGATGCTGCAAACTGTAACCCTCCCCTCCAGGGAGGGGAGACACCTTCTGCATGACCACGGCAGTCATCGTGACTCCCATATCTAGCGCACATCACATCTGTACCAGATGTTTGCTAGGAGGGGCATCCCACAGGGCCATTTACTGGGGGATGCTGGCTATGTCCTTGAACTGTGGCTGATGACACCCATCAGAAGTGTACACACCCATGGAAGAATGGCATAATGAGGCACATGTTCAAACTGGAAACATCACAGAGCATGCAATTGGACCCTGCAGTATAATCCATGCACATGTACACAAATATTCATAGTATATGCTATGCTCCACAATCTGATCCTGTGGAAACAGCTGCAGCAGGATCAGTAATATGAATGGATACACATCCCCCCACCAACACCTAGGTCACCACAGCCACAGTTAGAGGAGGACTCAGAGGAGGAGCTTCCAGCTGCTGTCCCTGTAGGCAGATGTAGGCATGCACAGTATGCTCTTTCTTGGCTAAGAGACAATGCATAGCAGATTCCCTAACCAACTAGGGACCTAATACCTTTCTCCTTCTCACATTCATATAGTAAAACTGATGCCAGGCACCTCAAACAACCTTCACCTCCTCATGTATTGGCTGAGTACTGCTTGCATCAGACAGAGTCAGCCCTGAGCTAAAGGTTTGTCAACTGCTGCATTTGCAAGGTAAGTCTTGAACCTAGAGTGTATTCTTTAATAATATTATGGCATATCCTTGTATTTTTTAACTTGGTAAAGTAAGAAAGTAAATAGTGGTGGATTTGTACAGAAAGTACCTTAACATGTGACACCAGACACTTATTTTACTTATATTTGTCCATTAGTAATTAATAGGCCTCAGGATTGATGTTCCCTGCATGGCCTCTGTTTAGCAACATACCTTTGTACTGGTAAATCATTAAAGTCAGAAGTTAGAAAGTGATGATACACATTACATTTTCAGACTTCAGACTTGTTTGTGTCATAACAGTAATGAGCTTTGTTTCCTCCAAAAAGAGAAGTGCACCCTTAATGTCCTTACATTCACCACTGCAGTATTCATCTCTTATATGATTCCCTGCCATAGAAGCCTGACATCCAGCCAGTCTACCAAAGCCTACCATTGCTTTAAGGTACTCTGAATATCACCCAAATGCTCCTTGTGTAACATTGGGCATAAAGGTGACACTCTGGAGTGCCATCCTTGGAAGTTCTTTGCCGCCAGTCTGAACACTGTTTCTAACCATTGGTCTTTTTGCTTACATCTGTTTTCTGCCATTTTTACTGCATTTTTATATTCTAGTGATTACTCCTGTTTGATGAAGTCCTCACTGTTGCAGATAAATACCCAGTTGGGGTTTAGTTCTTTTTCTTGAGTTTTTTTTTTGTGCTGTTTAGGGTTAATGTCATCCATGAAGGGTAAATGATAGTGTAGGAGACAGATTCCCCAAAAGACTGCCACAGTAAGTGCCTTTTTTGCCTAGGAGTTTCTCACAACCACATGTCTTGTTCGATTTGTCAGGCATTCTTCCTGAAAATCCTTCTTAGTAGGTTTTCATACCTTTCATAGTATCTTAAGAACCAGCATCTTAAGCTTCTTGCTAAAGATACAATGGAAGGAACTTCCTGCCCCATGGGTCAGCTGTCAGGAAAGAAGAAGGTGAAAAAGGTAAGACTGGAATCTTCCACTGTCTAACCTCTGCTGGTGTTTCTGCTGAGGTTATTAGAAACCCAGAGGCTCATCTGGCTGTGTTGTTGGATTTCTTTGCCATGCCTGGGTTGGTGACCAGCAAGGTTCTGGTGGGCAGCATGTTCAATGAGACATTGCAGGCATCTATTTCAGATGTTCAGGGGGAACCATGGTTGACTGTTTCTGAGGGATTGGGGGATCCAATAGATTATTCTTAGGGAAGAAGTTCCTACTAAGGTTGTCGAATCCTGTTCTGAGTCAGAGCCTTCTCAGTTTTCTAGGGTGGACATTTCCTTCTCCTCTAGACTATGGGTTAGAGGAGGAGGAATCTAATAGTCCAGATACTCCTTCTGAGGAAGTTTCCTTTTGGGACACCATTTCTAGGATGACAGAATTTTTTAAGTGGGATTGTGCTCAGGTCTGTGATATCCATAAGAGGGACTATGAGTTACTGCAGCTGGAATTTCTTAAAACTGTGGCTATTCCTCCTGTTTCAGCTGCTTTACTGGATGTTTTTTTGAATGCCTTTAAAGTGCCTGATTCTCTGCCCCCTGCTCCCAAGAAACCTGATAGATTTGATAGGGTGCCTGAGGATTCTTTGTTTTTGTTCAAATGTCCTGCTGCTGACCCCTGCATGGTGTCTATAGCCTCCGATAAGCTGTCTCAATTGCTTCTTTCATCCAAGTTACTACCTTCTGACAAGAACAGCAGAACCATGGACAGGCTGGGAAAGAAGGTTTATACTTTGGCTACCCTAGCTTTTAGGGCAATTAATTATCTGACCTGTATATCTAGGTATGTGTTTGCTCTTCATTCTCAGGCTTGTCAGCATTTTTCCTGATTGTCCAGACTCTGAGAATAAATCTTCTGCTTTTTCCTTGCTAAAGACTTCCTCTCAAGTAGTTTGTCATTCTATCAAATGTAGTTATGATGCAGCAGATGCCTTCTAGGACTGCTGTTTTCGATTCAGTAACGAGGAGGTATTCTTGTCTTAGGTTTCAACCTTTACCTGATGATATAAAGGCTAAGTTGATAGATGTTCCTGTGGATAATAAACTTTTGTGTGGGGAAGCAGCTGCTAGTTTGTTTAAATCTTTTCGGGACAAGAGGGAGGTATTACTGGAGCTTAAACATGTGTTTGATTCTCCTGTGCCTAAATTTCAGAGAAAAAAGAAGAATCCATGATATCCTTGATGTCTCAGAAAACCCAGTATGCAGCCCATACAGGGTCAAAAACAAACCAAGTGGGAACTTTGTAATGTAGAGGGTGTGAAGTTCAAGACTTGAAATATTTATGCACCTAGTTCACTAATAAAAATTGAACTTTAAAATATGTACTACAAAATAATAAAATAGTAGGCAACCCGCAGTTCAGTTAAAAATGGAATATCCTTTACTGAAACATGCAAACAAGTGATCCTAGCTGAGTATAATGAAAAACATTGAAGACATTTGTTTTTTATATATACTCAGGTTATTTGGAGCCAGGAAGTGGTTATAGATGGTGGTTCTATTAAGAGCAGTAAAAGCATTAAACTCATTCCTTTAACCAAGTCCCCCTTCTGCCTTAATACCATAGTGTAAACTGAGATTGTACTACCTTAGAACTGAAACTAAAAAGCTAGAGACATATTAAAATATTTAATATAAGAATATCTTATTAAGGCTAACCTAGTAATCCAAACTTTATTAATTAAGAAACCAACTCACTAACAAAACTAATTAACTAACAAAAAGATCTACCACTAGACATCTATCAGAATAAATATTAGTAACTTATAAACTGAAACACTTCTAACAAAGATCACTTTCATACCAAATAAATACTTCATCAGGTTTGTGTGTAAAAAACATATAATATTAATGAACAGGTGTATAAATCTACAAGTAAACACCTAAGTAGGCTGAAAACCATACCTATAGTTGCTAAAGTGGAAATACAGTGTAAAATGTTACCAACTTAGCAATTATAGGTATGGTTTTCTAAACTAGAATGAAGACACTTTCAGAATAACAGACACAATCAGCCTTCAACCAGCAATTCCCAGCTTAGAAGGGTGCAGGCTATCCTCTCCTACCACAACGGTCTACACCACAAACTTTCCTAATATAAAAATCACTGGTTTGGAGGCTAAGTACTTAAACCATGAGTTAGAATCTTAGAACAACAGCCACAATAAGCATTCAACCAGGAATTCCCAGCTTAGAAGCCAGGGGCTACCCTGTCCTCCTACCAGAATGTAGACTGCAAACCTTCATAATGTAAGACAACTGGCCTGAAGCCCAAGTGCTTAAACCAAACATCATACCCCTAGAATAACTGTTATAATGTAATGTGATAGCAGACAGATGACAGAGACATGTGTATTAATCTACCCACATACATCATGTCATGGTTAGTAGGCCCTGTGTTATTTTGATGAGAAAGCCATGTGGTCTGCCCAGCTGCTGCATGTGTCTGGATGAGGTTCCAGAAAAACAGAGCATAATACTGTATTACTGTTCTGATTAGTATGACAACAGTGCTGTCATACAATCCTGAGATCCGCATGTGATGGCTTGTCTTATGATGTGCACCATACATATGCACTGGAAAACATTAAAGAGAAATGTTAGAATGTAATGACACACATTGCAGTTCCTGACTTCACAACCCTTACAAGAAAATACACTAGAAAGTACTGTCATGATGATGCTATCCACTTAATCATTTGACAAGCAAATATAACTGACAGGTATAAATAGTTCAAAAACACAAAGGCAAATATACTAGGCACTAATGTAGCTATGCACCCTATATATCAGACACAAAGCTTTTGTATCCCTGAATCCAAAAGAGATAAAACAGGTATATGGTACAGTTATCATAACTTGCAGAGGGTGCTGGGGATGGGGGTGGCTGGAGGCCTAGGCTGACACAAAAGGTCTGTGAGTGTTTGTGAGGGAGAAAGAGAAACAGGTTGGCTGTGATGCAAATGTGTCTACAGGGGTCCTCCATGTGAAAGTGGTATGTGAGAGTCTGCATGAACACAGCCAGACTCAGTGCTAGCTCTACATCTGGGTATGTTGAACAGGTTTGATTCATGCATGGTAGAGGTGTCAGTTCATAGTTGTCACCCCTGACCATGGGAACTTGCTCTGCCAGGAGTTGCACTGGCACCTCCACATCCAAGGTCAGATGGAGTGCTGCTACCTGAGCATGACTGATGTCTGCTGGAAGTGCTCCCTTCACAGGAATGCCCAGGAGCATGATCCGATGGTGTGCCATGTCTGGATGTGGACAGCATACTCCCCGATTGTCCAGCAGAAGTACTGCCAGTACAGGAGGGTGCTCAGGAATGGCCATATTGGCTCTCTGCAAATATTGTGGCTGATCTATGCCCACAAGGACACTGTTCCCCTCCCAGCAGATGTTCCATAACAGACACTACTCGTTCCATGACAGACACCCCCCCCTGGTCCATCACAGACACCCTCCTTCTAACATGTCATTCATCCAATCCAGGAAATCACTGACAAGGTGGAGGCAGTCACAATTTTCAGATTCTGCCACATCCACAGCCCTGATCATTTGTCTGGAATGCCTTCCTGAATGTGCCAGTGCCTGCATGATGGCCCTAAATATATGTTGAGTAACACGGGAAGAGACACCTGCAGCAGGTGGAGGAGGGAAAATAGGTCCACTCCAAGCACCCTTGTCAATACTCCTGTGTGGCACCTCACCAACACTTTGGCTATGGCCAAGCTCATCAGATACTGAAGCCACAGGAGCCACAGTTCCCTGCTCAATGTCATTGCCTTCCACCTGTACTATATCTGTGGGCTCAGTGGACTGGGTAGGCATAGGCCTATTGGCTGTGTCCAGGGAAAAAGAAGGGGCTGTCTGGATATCAACCTCTGTGTCAGATTCAACCTGTGCATACCCTGATTGTGCCTCAGGTTTGCCACCATCATCATCAGTGCCTGATGAGACACTGACATCAGGTGGCACAGGGCCCATACTACCACTGTCATAATCACTTGTGATAAAAAAGGAGAAACACAGGCTTACATTAATACCTGCACTACTATGGTGCAGTATATGCTAAATAACTAACAGTGCTACCACTATTGCAAACAGTACTACAGTACACACAGCAGGCCTAAAATGACACATTAGATTTCTAGAAATTGATCCGCATTACTGAAATAACTTGATTTGGCTTACCACCTGCAGGAGGCCTATTTTTCCTGGATTATAGCATTGTTGCCTCACAGTAAGACGCTGTCCGGTACGTCTCTCAGCTAGAGCGTCTTCTACGTGGAGACATGCGTGAATGGGTGTACCTTCGTTGAAGGTTGTGCATCAGGGATGGCAACTCGGCATGTAAAAATCAACTGCCAATCATTAGCGGACCGGAGTTCCGCTGTGGCAACCCCTAACCGGGAAAAGCCGAAAGACACAACAACATTGATGATCCTGAAATAATTTCAGAAAGAGGTAAAGCCAACATCATTAAATTTAAAAGTAAGACAGGAGGTGCTACATAAACTCCTCTCAATCAGTGTGATGTGTTACGTTAACAAGATTGTGACTGCAACTCCAAGATGAGCTTATTGCTGTACTAATATTCAATCCCGCCTCCCTCAAAAAACACAGGTGACACAGAAGTAGCTTTTATTTCAATTGTTTTACTATACAACAGCACTGAACTGGTCATATAACAAAGCCTATCTGGAAGCTCTTCTTGGGACTGAGAAGGAGTTGCACCCACATCAGTGACATATTGTGGGCCACTCTGCTGTGAGTTGTATTGTGTCAGAAGATTCGCCAGGAATTCCTTATTGGGGGTGAGAGGTGGTTCTACAGCAGACCCACCCCAAGTTGCCCTCTGGTCTCGGATGTCAGCTGCATGCCTCCATGCAGATGTGAGTATGTCAGTGACCCTGTGGTGCACCTACTCAGAAGTACAGCTGTGGCCACCTACAGCATTTATGTTAGCAATGATTTGCTGCCATATCCTCAGCCTCTCTGGAATATTGGGATGACCCCTTCTAAGAAGAAAAGTGCCATGTTGACATAGCACGTCCACTATTATTGTGTTTTCTACCTCAAAGAAGATTTCTGCACCTCAGTGACATTTTTGGTCCTAAAACATAACAGAATGATAATACACATACCTATCACATAACTACAAAGTAACTGTTACCAGATAAAACAGTTAAGGTAGGCAGTCAGTAGTACCCACTGGAAAAAGATAACACATGCAACATATGTGAAATAGTAACAACAGGTAGGATGCAAATCAAGGAGAGTAGCAAGGGCAACATATCCTTGTATGTGCCATAGCAGTAACTCAACTGTGCCCCTAAAAGAACAGCCCACTCTAGGTTGTGACATAACAATAACTTCTCTTTGCTTCTCCCATCCACTAAAGAACAGGCACATGAATGAATTTGCTAATGAAGCACATATGAAATGCTAAACATGCATTCAAAGGAGCTGTCCCTGACACTTTGTACATATGTATCACACAGTTTACTATTTTCATGTATTGTCAATCATTCTACCTTTGAAATGGCATGAGAAACATGGCTATAGCATGGGTACACTTCTAACTAATGCATACAGATAGCAGTGTAAAAGGCTTTGATTCACATTATTCATTAATATATTCCAGCATATGCATTATGTAGGTAAAAAAAATGCCATCATACCTGCTGGAGTTCAGTTCTCCTCTATAAAGATAGCTTGGGAAATATTTTGCTTTGTTGAATATGTAGCAAGTATCTTCACCATCAGTTTGGCCAAGTACATAGTTGATTTTTTTATAATGGAGTAGATTATTAATGGACTGTCTAGGCTGTGTTTCAGAGATGCTAATTACAGCATAAGCAGCTGAACTGCATGCTAATCAACTAGTCTAGTGGAGCTATTCAAGAAGTTATAAAGCAGCCATTTAAATGTCATGCTGTTTTTTTCTTGTAGATTTCAAAAGTAGTGGAGTACAGACACAAGAAGTCTACACAGACAGAATGTTAGGAGCAGCTGCTTCTGCTTAACTCCATTTTCATGTGCTACAGGCTTCAGGCAATGATGCTGCTGCTGCCAATAGGCCTAGGCTGAGACAGAGAAGAGTTTTCAGGCCACATTTAACATCACAACATAAACAACATGGACATTGTAGAGTGCTACAGGGTGGAAAGGGAAACAATACAGGAACCCTGCAACCTCTGCCGCCCTCAACTCAAAGCCACAGCCTTTACCTCCCCATGTTTTTGCTGCATATTGCTTGCATCACAGTTAGCCCTGAGCTAACACTATGTCAACTGCTGCATTTACAAGGTAAGTCCTGAACATGCACTGTATTGTATAATAATATTATGACATGTCCTTGTATTTCATCACTTGGTACAGTAAACAACTACAAGGCTGGAGATTTGTACAGAAGTTAATGCCACATGTGACAGCAGAGAGTTATTTAACTTGCATGTGTCCATTAGCAAGTAGTAGGCTTCAGACCCCAAAGATTCACAGACTGACACCTCCTCAAGGTAATGATGATCAATGCATGCCCTCATTTTTGCACCATACATTTGAAATGGGAAATCATAACAGAGAGAACTTCAAAAGTAATGAGACACATAGCAGTTTCCAGGTTCACCACTGTCACAAGATGAAACTGGCCAGATGCAAAACAAGGAGAGTAACAAGGACAACATAGCCTTGTTTGTGCCATAGCAGTAGCTCAGCCTGGGTCCATGCCCTTGAAAGAACATTATACCCTTGCATGTTCCATGACAGAAACACACCTTTGCTCCCCAGCACCAAAACAGCAGTCTATACTTGTTTGTGGCGTCCATCCTTCCATTATTTTGATGGCAACAGCATACCATATTGTTCCCGGTGCATATCCTCAAACATTTTAAGGTAAATGATATAGACTGACTTAGCCACTGCATGTCTCTGAGTACTGGTCAGATAACACACAAGGTTAGGACACAGCTGTATATTTGCAAGGAATAATCATAGCAGGCTGTATGATCAGTAAGTGCACTACATTATTTATCTATTTATTTGCCATTTGTTAACCAGGTTAGTACAGCACAGTTACAATATAGCACTGAGTTATCACTTTTCAGGCAAAACTGTCAGCAGCTGTCACTGTTATTCACATAACTAGAAGTCATTATCATATTGATGAATGCACAAGTCAGATTTGGCTTTTTCTCCACTTGGAGTCATTGCAATACAGCCCCCCTCCACACCACTTTCATTTCTGTCATTTGTACAATTTCAAGAAATGTAAGAAATCTACAAGGAAAAATGTGGACATACTGTGAAAATCAGGACACTTGAGAGTTATGACAGGGATACATTTTCAATTTGTTGTTTTTCCACGAGAAAGTTGCTGGAATAAGATGATCTGTGGTGTACTGTATGGAGGACATTAATATATATGTTATTGTTTACTGCCTTGCATCCTCTGATTTGCCAGAAAATCATAATTTGTTTTTACTTACAAGGCAATGACAATATCCAAAACTCATATGTTGTCTTTATTTATTTGAGACTATCCTGCACTGTTATGGTAAAATTATTTCCTGAGCTTTTGAACTGTGATGTCATTTTGTTGAGTTACTGATTATAGTCTTGCTTTTATTTATTATTAAATATATTTAAACCTGCCTTTGTGGGTGATGTCTGAGAGGCATATTTCAGCTGTTAGAGTATTTGCATATTTATTTGGCAAGCTACCCAGGGTCTAAGGTAGCTGGGGACTCTGGCCCACAAGGTTGAGGACAGAATGACAACTGACAACATAAGAAAAATTAAAAAAAAGTGATTTTTTCAGAGGCAGACAACTTCTGTATCATAAATCTGTTTTCATTGAGTGACTATATTGCTGTATTTAGCAAATGTCTATCAGTATTTGTGCTATTAAATTTGAAATATTACTTTTACATTCAATCTAACTTCAAATATATATGTGTGTGTGTGTGTGTGTGTATACACACACACGCACACACACACATGCATTAACATATGTATGTGTGAATGTGTGTATGTATGTATGTATGCATGATATCTATCTATCTATCTATATATATATATATATATATATATATATATATATATATATATATTTAGATTATATGTGTGTGTGTATGTGTGTATGGCTGAATACCTTCACTTTTTTTTTTTGGATGCAAGCAAATGTTCTTGCTCTTTTCATAGGATTGTTTAGCCCTGTTTATTCCTTTTACCATAACGAACAATGCATCTTACTGGTCATTGCTGATTAGTGTTATGTATGCTTCAAATATTTGTGAACTACATCACTTGAACATTGTATCATGTAGTAATTCCCTGTATCACACAGTCAATACATAGTTCTCTGGTGCATTTTTTTTCACATGCCTCTGTGCAGGTATATTACATCAGAATGTTGCATACCATTGTGCTTTTCAGGTGTGATTTCAATTGTAAAGCAACACAGCTCCCACTGACGATGCCATCTGTTGAGGAGAAAGCAAGCAGAATTTACCTGTTGGGTGAGGAAATAGACTCTGATGGTTGCAGCAGTGGTTCAGACAGAGGTATGTACCTTGAGCCACCACATAATGCCAACCAGAGTGAGGATGCCGATTATGACACAGAGAATGAGATTCCACTTGCACATCTAAATGACAAGGCCATTGCCTGTGATACAGATTATGCCCCTGTACCAGCCATTCCTGAAAGACCACTACGACTTGCCAAAGCAGACCAGACCAGTAATAATGACACTGACTATGACAGTGAGGATGAGGTGCCACTTGCACTCCTAAGGAAGGGGGCCACATATGATGGCCACCCAGTGCAGTCAGCGTTTGATGCAGATGATGACTTGCCTTTATCTGTGTTCAAGAAAGGGCGTGGCATGACTGACACACATACAAGGTCTTCCATGGTGCATGACACTGCAAGTGCTGACACCCACTTCAGACTTTTGTACCAACTGCTCTTGTGTTGGTAGATGCATCATGGGGGGCATACCCAGCCACCATGGATCTTATCATCCACCTGGATCACAGTTGAGAACTTGGAGAATCTTCAGCTCAGTCCCATAGTGCTGCTGTCCTAGATAAACATGGCCTCGGTTGTGCCAATGTGATGCAATGTTTCCCTCCAGGAAAGGACACTTGCAAAAAGAGAAAGCCTGGGTCAGTCATGGTCTTTTCACATGTTTTCTTGCTGTAGCTCTCCCCTCAGTCTCCCTCCCTTCAGGTGTAGTAAACGTATGTAGGTCAGGGCAAGAGTGTTTACATTAGCTCCCACTTTCACTCCTTATGGCCATTGACAAAAGGACATATGTAAATAGAAAAGGCAGAGGTAAGGAAGAGTGCTGGCATTGTATGCAATCAGGAGTCATTGCTCCTACCAGCGGTCTGAGTGGGTAGCCAGCACCAGTATGGGACACTTCAGATGCCCACGAGCTGAAGCCCCATGCCTGTTCTTGGCATATTAGTGGAGTGGCGGTCCTTACACTACTTTTTCCGTTTACATGTGCCAGTTCTGTGCCCCCTTGTCAGTTGCCAGCAAAGCCCTTATCACCAATGCCAGGAAGGTCCCTCCTCAGACTTTTGTGCCAACTGCTCTTGTGTTGGTGGATGCATCACAGGGAGCATACCCAGCCACCATGGATCTTATCATCCACCTGTATTGCAGATGGAAACTTAGAGACTCTTCATCTCAGTCCCATAGTGCTGCTGTCCTAGGTAAGCATGGCCTTGGGGGTACCACTATGATACAATGTTCCCCTCCAGGAAAGGACACATGCAAAAAGGCAAAGCCTGGGTCAGTCTTGGTCTTTTTATATGTCTTGCTGTAGCTCTCCCCTCAGTCTCCTTCCCTTCAGGTGTAGTAAATGTATGTAGGTCAGGGCAAGAGGGTTTACATTAGCTCCCCCCTTTCACTTCTTATGGCCATTGCCGAAAGGACACATGTAATTGGAAAAGGCAGAGGTAAGGCAGATTGCTGGCTTTGCATGCAATCAGGAGTCATTGCTGCTACCAGCAGTCTGAGTGGGTAGCCAGCACTGGTATGGGACACTTCAGATGCCCAGGAGCTGAAGCCCCATGCCTGTCCTCGGCATATTAGTGGTGTGGCGGTCCTTACCCTGCTTTTTTCATTTACATGTGCCCTTTCTGTGCCCCCTTGTTAGTCATTGTGCGTATTGGTGCTTTTACGGCTGGTAGGTATGTACTTCTGCAGCGTCATCACCACTTATGTACCTTATGAAAAGAATAATGCCCTGTGGATAGGAGTGAAGATTTGGATGGTCTAACCAGGTAATGAATTATGATATACATATATATGCAGTCTTCCAATACATCTGTCAAACATCAGTAGTAACCTGTGCAGGTTCATCCACTTTCTGACACTGACATGACTTCACGAGCAGGAGAAGGACAAGTGAGTGTGGGTATGTGGCCATCCCTACATTCACTGGGCTGCCAGCCATGCCTCTGTAACTGAAAACCACTGCAACCTGAGCTTCCCCACATCCATTGTGAAGGTATACTGGATTTCAAGAAGAGGTATGCATTGGAGCGGAGTACTGCAGTTGTTGGAAGAGAAGTGTTCCATCCACCCTGAGCCTGACATCCTTGTGCACATTGGAGGGAATGATGTCATCAGTCAACCACTCGGAAGGCTACGGTTTCAAATCAGAGCAAGTTTTGAACAGCTGTTGTCATGGTGGCCACATTGTCCTTTTGTGTGGTCTGACATAATTCCTTGCCAGATATGGAAAGCAGCAAACAGTCAATGGGCAGCACACAAGGCCAAACATTTACAGAATGGGTTCATGCTTGGCTTAATGCACAGGGTCGGTGGATCTACAATCTGCCATGACAGCATCACCGCAGAAGATGCTCACCTGTTCAGAAGGGATGGCATTCACCTAACTGAAGAGGGCATTATGTTGTTCTTGACAAACCTCCACAATGGCGTGAGGAGAGCTATGCAGGATTGGTAACATGCAGCTTGTGAGAAGAATGGAAAACACCCATGATCAAGTATGACCAGTATGATTATGAATTGTGTTGTGTAAAATGATATTTTTCTGAGTTTGGCAAATAACTGTGGGAAGGAGTTGGTGAAGATTTTTAGAAAGAACAACTGTTTCAGCAGAATGCTACCATGTACAATTGAATATGTCAGTAACCATCCTGCAATACTTCATTTTTTATTCTTCTTTTATCAGGCATGTGTAGAGTTTAGATGACAGGAAGGGCTTAGTAATACAGAACTTGATCCCTTAGGTCCATTGCTGAATGGACACACGTAAAGAGAAATGGCATAGGTAAGGAAGACAGCTGACACTGAAGGAGGTCATAACACTGTAGTGGTATCAACTGTCTGAGTGGGTAGCCAGCACAGGTATCGGAGAGATCAGATGGCCTTGCATGCCACTAATGTCCCATGCCTGTCCTGGGCTCATTAGTTGAGTGGCAGTCCTAACACCTTACTTTTTCTCTTTACATGTACCCATTCAGCAGTATGTTGGCTACACCAAGAATGTATATATTTACAATGATATCTGTGTGCATGGTAAAACAACTGGGTCTGAATGCTGTACACATGCGCAGACATCCATTTTTTTAGGACTTAGGTTATGGAAATTATGATTTTTTTCATATTTTGATAACTTTGCAAGGGAGCATCTGAATGTGTTAAGTAATACCTCATTTTGAAGACAGTATTCATACTTCCAACATGCTAAAAGAACTGTGCCAGTATGTCGTACACATGTAAGATATAAAAGTTTGTTTTGGACTTATGGTTTTGGAAATTATGATTTGTTTCATATTTTGGTAAATAACTTTGCAAGGGAGCATCTGAATGTGCTAAGTAATACCTCATTTTGAAGACATAATTCATAGTTCCAACATGGTAAATGATCTGTGCCTGTATGTTATACACATGTACAGATATCAAAGTTTGTTTTGGACTTAGGCTATGGAAATTATGATTTTTTTCACATTTTGGTAAATAACTTTGCAAGGGAGCATGTCAATGTGCCAAGTAGTACCTCATTTTAAAAACAGTTTTACTCCCTGCAACATGGTAAAAAAAACTGTCCCCTGGATTTACTAATCTTCCGTGCAGGACTAGACTAGTCCTGCATGGAAGCGGCCGCTTAGGAGCAGGATGGCTGCACACCATGAATAGTAATTAAGGCACACTGCCAGAGCTCCCAGGCTTACATGGAGCATGTACGAGTACAGGGGGCATTTCTGAGAGCAGAGCTCTCAGAATAAACATGCCCCTGCAATGCTGAATAACAAAAAGTGGAAATAAATGATCAATACCGCTCATAGGTGTCCACATATCCCCACTAACAGTCCCCATGTGTACAACAGCAACAGGACATAAAAATCAAAAGAAGAAAACCCTATATTGGTGTCTAAAGCTCTGAGTACAGCTAACCGTAGGTGTGCGGGTGTGCCCATTGCTTAGCTATGGTGAAAGCAGCCTAAAAGGCTGAAGAGGATATCAAGGACGATATATGCAAATGAAGCATCACAAAAGTGTAATGGGCAGAGCATTCGCCTAAAGAGCAGGCATTCCCAGTTCGAGTCCCAGTCCAGCACAGTTTATTTTACACGGCAAAGCATGGTATAAGCAATACTTGTGTTGCAAAACCCACTAAATAACATACATTTTTATGAACTGGAGTACTGCAGGAAATGCACATGTGAAGAGTCGGTATCATAATGAATAAGGCAGCAGTAAGCAGGTGTAAGCACAGATAAGCAGTAGTAAGCTTAAGTAAGCACTAGTAAGCATGTGCAATTGCGTTTGCGCTTGGGTAAGTACTGCTGATTAAGCAAAGGAGAAGCTAACTGGGTGTAAGAAACTGTGACCGGAAGTTAGCAGTGCTCACCTTCACACTAATCCACTTACAACTGCTTTAAAGTGCCTTAATCACACTGTATCCAACGGTAGGTGTTCTGCCCAGCAACAAAACAAATAGTGTCTGTAAGGCTGGAACCCAGGACCATGCATACCATACACAAAATGATTTACCAGTAAGCCATGCCAGATATGCATAAATCATATGTTGTCAGAAACATAACTCCAGGCCAGTCATGCAACAGTACAGAGAATGTATACCTACATCTAGATGGATGTGTGTGTGCAAATATATTACTATCTAAATGGATACAACACATCTATAGATGTAGTCACATATATATAGATATATATGTATATATATATATATATATATATATATATATATATATATATATATATATAAATATCCAGGCATAGATACAGATATATACAAATATATGAACGTATATGCATGCAGATGCCAACATCTACACATATATATGTCAACACCTATATGTCCACATATACGCAGCAAGTTGCATATATGTACTCAGATATATATATGTCTCCGTAGGTATATACGGACATAGTTAGAAATATGTAAGTAAAAATATATACCCATAGAGGTATACATGGCCAGACATCAGTAGATAGCAATGGTAGATAGACAGAAACATACATGTCCACATGAACCGTTAATGGGCCTGAAAGACCACAAACAATATTCGTCTCATACGAATTGGCATACCCCCCAACCAAACACACCCACCCTGCAATACACTACCAAGCTCATTGTATTGTATGTGTTTCATTTAAATAGGGATTTAAAGTAGCCCTCTGCTATGTTTCACATGTTAACATCACATTCCCCTCTCCCCCACCCACTAGGCGGGCCGACCAGTACAGGCCCATCCAACCCAGGCCATCTTCTACCCATACATTCATTACCCACAGTTCTGCTCCCCCCACCTGCTGCACACATGCAGCCACCATCCCTACCCTGATTACCAGCATGTAGCTACCAGACCACCACACATTGCCCTCCCTCCACTCCCCCCAGACCCATCCTGTATGTTATCCTGACCGAAGTATCCTAGGTCTGGCACACATTGTAGTCCATGCACATAGCCATGGGTACCTTTGTAACTCTGGGTGTAGGCAAAAGTTGAATACCCAATGTTTGGGTTGTCCTGCATGGGACAAATGTTACCCTGGTACTAACAATAGATTTCACATGTGACTTAGATTACACTAACTGATCTAGCTGCAGGTATCGTAAAGCTATGTGGCACACAAGGTCAGCCATTATGCACATGAAACACAGTATCCAGCAATACCAGACTACATTACAAGATATGTAGCTAATAATGTAGAGGTATGTCTGTGTATATATATATATATATATATATATATATATATATATATATATATATATATATATATATATATATATATCCCTCTCTGTAGTACAAATGTATACATACATAGACAGACATATAGATATATAAGTATCCACCTATAGATATATACATATGCAGACACAAACAATGTAAACAATCCACTGCTCCCCAAACCACAAGCAGGATACAACCAGTGGGGGGAACACTGTGGATCCACCAAGTCTAATCTTGCAACAAAAACTGGAGCGACCCTTGTGGGACACCTCAAAAATTGATGATGATCAGATTTAGTCCCTGCAATGGTTTATCTATGCAGGCCATCTACGTACATGGACTACAAGGCTGGGCAAGCCTGATGACCCATGGGTTGAGACAATGTATGACATGGGCCCCGAGACGTGGAGAGTGGGCAGTGTGTAGTGGTGTAATTAGACCTGACCTGCACCCACAGTAAGGATGAGTGCTGTAGAGGAGGGGCAGGTGGGGAAACTATGGGTATCCAATCATGGGCCTAGGTGTGCAGGTGTTGCCTGGCGTGGATGTATTTGGACCACCCAGGGGATGTATGTAATAGTGCGAATTGGGCAGAGCTTCCACCTAACAAGCAGCCACTCCTGGTATGGTTCCCACTGCAGCACATTCTATTTTACATGGCAAAGTATGGTATAACCATATGCATTGTTTTAAAACCCACTAAATAACACCAAAGAACACATGGTGGCAACACCCCACTGTAGGCATGTAAGCTGATCTAATTGGCATCGCAAGTTATTATTGTAGTCCTCACCCTCACCCAGGTGTGTGAATGTCCAACGCAAACTCCAAATGCAGTGTAAATTCACAGCTGGTACTGTAGAAGACATGGCCAGCTGTGGACCTTCCCTGCAGCCTTCCTGCACATGCCTGGATAATTCCCCTACTAACTCCCCCCTTTGTGCCCCATGAACACCACTTACCTATCAAACCCTGTTCCATTTCTATTAATGTTTAAAGTTAGATGTAGGTGACACCCTCTTCCCCTCACTATATTGCCAGAATCTGGAACCCCCAACCCACATGTATTACCTCAGCTGTCCCACAGGACACATGTAAATAACACATGAAGGAACACCACAAGCACACTTGGATCAGCACAGGCTCACCACCTTGCGAAATCCCCCCCAACGTACACTCTATACCACTACATCAACTAGTGAAACTGACACCTCTTGTCCTGCCTTGCATACAAATCCCAACATCTGAAAAACCTTCCATATTGCTCCCCATCCAATTATTCCAACAGGCTACTATACAGTTACAGTGTCACCCCCACTACCTACCTACTCCTTCACGATTCCCCTCTACTGTACTACACAGGTATGGAATAACTAAACCTACCCTGAATACCTGCGTGTAACCTATTCAGAACTGTTCAACTGGAATCCAACTTCACCTTAAACTGACCTTTGTCAACAGTTATACCTGACATGTAAACCTGACCTAAACATGTATAATACCAACATGTTAACATAAATTAAGCATAAAGAATGGGGGACAAAGCTATGTTACATCTGTTACTCTCTATGAATGTGATCACCTCAGTATTAATTGCAATTAGTAGCTGGGGTCACTGTGGAGCTTTACTCCCTGGGCCACTGCTGAAAATTGACGACAAGTATCCAGTCGGATTGTCCCGGTTGACAAATGTAAACTAAATACATGAAGTAGCATGTGGGTATGCGAGAGCAAGTGGGTGTAAGTCTGTTTGGGTGGCAGTAAGCAATTACCACACTGGTTAAGCAATGTAGAAGCTAACTCAGTGCAAGACACCACAACTGGAGGTCAGCAATGCTGAGCCTCACACAAACCAGCGCATAACCACCTACAATTGCTCTACAGTGCCTTAGTTACTCTGTAGCCAACAACTGTCAGCATGGCCATTAACAAAATAATCTGCACTGCTAGGTTGCAACCCCCCCAACCCTGCACACTATAGTCGATGTGAGTTCCACTAAGCAATGGCAGATACACATTCAGCTGCAGTGATCACAAACATATCATCCAGCACAGTCATCCAACAGTATAGGAAATGTATGTAAGTGTGTAGATTAATACTAGCAAACATGTGTACATTGCTCAACCACAGTATTATGAACAGTCTATGTGCATCAAAGAACAGTGCCTGTCCAATCATACTGTGAGAACAGTAGTCTTGCATAATACCGAAGAAAATAATAAAAAACGGTGCACACAGTGGGGGGGTGTGAGTGTGCTTCATGCACAAAATGTCACACCTAGGGCATTGGTTCCACAGAATAGTTATAGGTCACATCAATATCTCCAGTATCGGAGGAGGATCAAGGGAAGGCTTATAAGTATGTGGTCTAAATGGATGAAGAGCCTGTAGACGCTTGGGTCGAGACAGTATACTGGAGGAGTACCGAGATGTGTAGAGAGGGAAGTGTGTGGAGGTGTGGTATGGTGGGGCTAGCAATTGGAGAATGGATGGATGCTGTGTGCATGGAGCTTGGGGGCCAGGGGAAGGGAACATGGGTATGACATTATGGTGGAAATATGCAAATGAAGCAGAACAGCCATAGTGTAGTGGGTAGAGCATCTGTCTAACACGCATACATTCCCAATTCGAGTCCCACTGTAGCAGATTCTATTTTCCATGTGAAATCTGTATATCAGCATCGTTTTGCTGTATAACCTACTAAATAACATTTATATTTGAACAGGAGTATTGCATTAAATGCACATGTGAAGCGTCAGTGTCATAATGAATAAGGCACTAGTAAGCAGGTGTAAGCACAAATAACCAGTAGTAAGCATAGATAAGCAGTAGTAAGCATGTGTAAGTGTGTTTGCACAGGGGTAAGCATTGCCTACACAGGTTAAGCAAAGTAGAAGCTAACTGAGTGTAAGAAAATGCATCCGGGGATTAGCATTGCTTAGCTCCATGAAAACCCGTGCCCACCCATGTACAACAGCTCAAATGTCCCTTAATCACTCTGTATCCAACAGCGAGTGTTCTGCCCAGCAGCAAAATACACTGCTCCTACAGGGCTCGAGCATCATAGACAAGGTGATGTACCACTAAGCCATGCCAGATACAAATACATCAGATGTTTTCAGAAACTTATCATCCAGTCCAGTCATGCAACAGTACAGAGAATGTATACCAACATCTAGATGTATGGCTGTGTACATATATAAATATCTTCACAGATACAACATATATATATATATATATATATATATATATATATATATATATATAAACAAAATGAACGGAATGAAGCAAAAGCAAGTATTCCACGTGTTTAGAACAAAAGTCAAGTAAATCCACATATAAAAAGTCCAAGAATATTTATTGTGACACAGATAAGTGCTTTCGCAAGTAGCTTCATCAGATCTCTCATAAGATCTAGGCTGACATTCTCTTTATATACACAGATTAATCTAAACAGGCAATTAAGCTCAATTAAAACATTCTTCATTTAAAGGTATATAAATCATGCAGTTCCATCTAAACTCTAAATTCAATCTATCAATGTAGGATGTATAGAAGTATAATAAACCCTATAGAAACCCATAAATATATATATATAAGAAATGCATAAATGTATATATAAAAAATTATATATATAAAAATATATGTATATAAAAAGTGTAAAAATATATATAATTATATATATACATATATATGTAAAAATTGTATATACTATGCTAATAATAAATATATGAAAATGTATAAAAATGTATATATGTGTGTGTACAATAAATATCTATGTAAAAATATATATATCATGATAAAAAATCACCTAACATTTCTACGTTGTCTGAGTTTAGGTTTAATTGAGGCCCTTTCATTCAGACCTCGTCCTCTATCTGATTTCAGTAATATATTCCACTCTGTTTCCTTGCTCTCTGTATACGTTGCAATATCTCCTCCTCCAGTATTAGGGGTAACAACCTGTAGTACTCTAAAAGAAAATGTATGTTCTGTGTTGTATAATGCTATGTGCTTTGCTAAAGCATTATGATTAGAGCCTTTTCTGATATGAAACAGGTGCTCTCTCATTCTGTCTCTAAATGGGCGATTTGTCTTCCCAACATAAAATGATGAACATATTTTACAAACAGCTAAATATATGACATGAGGAGTCATACAATTTGCTTCAGCATTAAAATTAAAAGTCTTTAATAGATCAGGATGCATAAATTCTGTGCTGCTATCAATAAAAGAACAAAAATTACAATTACCACAAGGTTTAGTACATCCAATATTTCTCTGATATTTATCAGATTTCTGATAGCACAATATTCTTTTTAAAGTATGTTTATTCCTGAAAAGAAAACTTGGTATCTCTCCTACTACTTGTTTTATTTCATCATCTACCTGTAAAATATCCCAATATTTATATAGAATTGATTTAATGTCACAATAATCCGTAGAAAAAGAAGTAGAGAATTTCACATGTTTCTGTTTATTAATATACGGTTTCAAATGGTCTATGTAACTAGATCCAAAATAAGGCATAGCTTGTGTGGATCTTAGACTGTTGGCTATGTCTAACTGGGGAACAATCTCTGCAGTATCATAACCTCTATCTAATAATCTCTGTCTCAAGTCAACTAATTCAGAGTTGAAACCACTTTCTGTGAAGTTCAACCTTGAAGCTCTAATAGCTTGTCCCCTAATAATGTTCTTAAAAACATAAGGTGGATGCATACTAGATCTAGATAGTAATGAATTGCAGTGACAAGCTTTGCGATAAACCCCAGTGTTGATGAGATTACCTTGTAGTCTCTCAACATATATATCCAAAAAATCAATCCTGTCTACTGAAAATTGCATTGTGAATTTAAGACATGGAATTAGATTATTCATAATCAAATGCATTGATTCAAGTTGATTAATTGTTCCTTCCCACAGAACAAAGACATCATCAACAAAACGTCTATAGAATACAACATGTTCCTTAAAAAGTTGTTGTTCAAACAGTACTTCCTTTTCCAAATGTGCTAGGAACATATTGGCGTAGCTGTTGGCACATGAAGTGCCCATAGCTACGCCATCTTTCTGTCTGTATATCATATCTTTAAACATGAAAATATTGTTCTCTAGAATTAATTCTAAAAAGTGAACAATTAAATCTATATGAACAGAAGTATAGTCACTATTGTCTTGTAAATATTGTGAAATAAAAGTCAGTCCAAGTTCATTGGGAATCACTGAAAATAATGATTGTATGTCAAATGTGACAAAGAGATAACCTACAGTGAGATCTTTATATTTAATACAATCATAAAAATCAATCAAAAATTGCTTTGTATCCCTTAGTACTATATTATTCTTATTCAAAACTCCCCTTAGATGTTTTTCAACAAATATGGATAAATGTTCCGTTATCCATCCATGACCTGAGACTATGGGTCTCATAGGTGGGTTCTATGATCTTTGTGTATCTTAGGTTGTCCTTGAATAACAGGAATAGTAGGTGTAGAGATGTTCAAATAGTCATATAGATCTTTCTATATCAGCTCACTTCTGTAAATATCTAATAAAGTATTTCTTACATACCTTGTAATATCATCTACTATTTCATATGAAATATGTTCATAAAATTTATCTTGTAGTAACAGATTCATCTTTCTTTCATAATCAACCATATCCATAACTACAATACTACCACCCTTATCAGCTGGTCTAATTATAATGGTAATTTCTTTGAACTCTGTCTTTCTTTAAAAGTAAGATTGTCCATTTTATTATGTCTATTCTTTACAGGTCTACTTCCATAATATAAGTGTAATTCATCCTCAGTCAATCTACAATAGGCTTCTATTAAAGGATGATGAACAGGTATATAGTCACTTCATTTCATAAATGTAAAGGAATTATTACATGTTCTATTATCATTAGGCGTCTTATACATTAACTTTAACATAACATTTCTGCAGAATAACTTCAAATCTATGATTGTGTCCGTTAACTTACTGCGGCTTTTAGGAATGAAGTTCAAGCCCTTATTTAATAACTGGATATCTTCACTACTCAAATCAAGGCTGGATAAATTATGGACTAACGTTTGTTGGTCCAAATTTTCTTTAGGGTGTGATGAGTTAAAGTATCCCCTGAGAATTTCCTCTTCTGCCTTCCTCGACTCACCGAGCGTGACTTCTGTGGGCCTTTGTCTATGCGTACTGGTAGAGGAAAAGAAAGCTCAGTACTCATACTATTATTTAAATTGTCTGAAGTTTGTATTATCTTAGGTCTAACTATAGCTCCAGATCCCACTTCAGGTACTATCGGTTTATCTTTAACTACACAGACATTCGGATATAAATTATTGCTAGAATCTACACTTGGATGAATAATATGTATGACATCCGTGGAGTCATTGCAATTCTTATCTTGTATTAATCCCTCATTTCTAATATCCTTATGTGGTATAGGTCTAGCAGACTCAGGCTGTTCATTAGGATTGGGGGGGGGGTTATTTGCCATATCATTACTTTCATGACTTTCACGGACATCCTCATTTAAGTTCAAACAATTATTAACAGCAACATTGTTATTATCATTATTTACACAGGTATTGCTATTATTAATATCAATGCCAGCATTCAGGGTGATATTATGCATTTCTTATATATATATATATATATATATATATATATATATATATATATATATATATATATATATATATATATGGGTTTCTATAGGGTTTATTATACTTCTATACATCCTACATTGATAGATTGAATTTAGAGTTTAGATGGAACTGTATGATTTATGTACCTTTAAATGAAGAATGTTTTAATTGAGCTTAAGTGCCTGTTTAGATTAATCTGTGTATATAAAGAGAATGCCAACCTAGAAGTTATGAGAGATCTGATGAAGCTATTTGCGAAAGCGCTTATCTGTGTCACAATAAATATTCTTGGACTTTTTATATGTGGATTTACTTGACTTTTGTTCTAAACACGTGGAATACTTGCTTTTGCTTCATTCCGTTCATTTTGTTTTTACATTTATTAATATATTTCACGGTAACTAGCATACTCCAGGTCAGCAGCAGTTCTTTTGGATTGTTTTTTAATATATATATATATATATATATATATATATATATATATATATATATATATATATATATATATCTGTAAATATACATATTGCTGACACTATATACATATATATCAATATATATATATATATATATATATATATATATATATATATATATATATATATATATATATATGACCATATATACATGCAAATGCCTACATCGACAATATATGTCTACACCTATGTCTACATATACACAGCAACTTACATATGTGTATGCAGATGGGTTCATATGAATCCGTCGACACCGAATATCGACACCAAAGCATCGACCGTTCAGAACATCGACAATCCAGGTAAGCGATTTTCCTCCTTACAGGACCCATGGTAGCACTTGTTTCGCTAGTGCGACACTATGGACAACGCAAATTCTCAACAGTCACTACCATGGGTCCTAAGTGCTACCATGGGTCCTGTAAGGGGGAAAATCGCTTACCTGGATTGTCGATGTTCTGAACGGTCGATGCTTTGGTGTCGATGAGGTAAGCGTCGATGTTTCGGCTGTCGACGGATTCATATGAACCCGTATGCAGATATATATCTATGTAGGTATATACAGATGGATCTAGGACTTTTGAAAAAAGGTTCAATAGTCCAAATCCATAATCACCGAATACACTTTAACGAAAGCGCTTTCACAGAAAAAGCACTTTCATTAAAGTGTGTTAAAACAAACAAAAAAAACGTTAAATTAACATTTTTACAGGGGGCAAGCCTCCTGCATACCCCCCTACTTTAATATTCTCACTCCAAGATCACACTACAGTGGGGAAAAGGGAATTTTCCCTTATCTGCACCATAGTACGACCTCTGCAACAGGCATACTTACACAAAAGTACTTCTTCTGTGAAAAGTACTTTCACGCAAGTATGCCCGGCTGAATGTGATTTGGTGATGTTGTCATTCGGGGATCCATTCGGATCCCATACAGACATAGTTATATATATGTTAACAGAAATATATATCTATGCAGGTATATATGGCCATACATCTGTAGATAGCAATGACAGATTAACAAACAACACATAAGTTCTCATGCACCATTAATGGGGTTGAGAGGCCCCACACACTATACGTCTTGTATGAATAGACATCCCTCCAGCCAAACATGTCCACACTGTAATACACTACCAAGTGTTGCAGATCCCATAACCAGGACCTGAGACAACATGGGCACATGATGTTACCAGTACTACATCCCACCTGTATAATGTCAGGCTGGTTTTGGTAACATATCATGCAGTGCAGTCTGGCTACCATGGGGAATGTAATATGTGGAAGCCATCAACATCCCCAGGATACAGATACACTGACACAGATATGCAGATACAGGTATACATAGTTTTATATATATATATATATATATATATATATATATATATATATATATATAGTCGTTGCTATCTACAGATGTATGGCCATATATACCTGCATAGATATATATTTCTGTCAGCACCTCGCTGGCTCTGTTCAAGAGAAATCTAGACCTGTGGATGGGAGATCGTAGGTTTACCCCGGGAATCATCTCTGTGTCACTGCTGGACAGAGGCACAACAAACTAATGGGCACAGTATTTTTTCATATAAGGGGTGGCGTAAGCCACAAAAATTTGGGCTAGGCTTATAAATGCCTTAGGGCAGATAGCCTAGTATAAACCTATGAACCTATGAACCTATATATACATATATACATATATATATATATATATATATATATATATATATATATATATATATATATATATATATACATACACACACACATACATATACATGTGACTACACATGCACACGTACTTATATGTATAATAAAATACATAAGTAGAAGGTGCACACAGTATGGAACAGCCACTACGCCTACAGCTAACCCCTGAACGACTGGACACTGTATGGGCCACCCATACAAATTACAATCATTGCCTACAACATATACCCACAGAGAGGTCATTGGTAAAACACCACCCACAGGTTTGTTGACATGGAAACCTTTAATTGTGTACTATTACAGTTCTATATGCCATGCCATATAGCTGTTCAGACATTGACAACTATATAAACAGAGTAATGCAACTGTGAGCCAGTTATGGTAATACAGTAGTCTGGAAAGGTTCACAGCTGTTGCTGTCCAGACCAAGCCATTCACATTGTACAATAGTGAAGACATACTGAGCCACAGGATACCAAACAATCAACAGTATGTAATGCAGGAGTATAGCTCAGTTCTATCTACACACTGTACAAACTCAGTAGGTGGTAAAGACGTATTCTGACCACATGGATTGAAACTTACTACATAACATGGCATAACTGACACCTTCATGAGCACACCAACAAACAGAACAGTTTGTATGTCGGAGGGCAGTAGTCCTGCATTAACCAGATCCATGTCAGTAATGTATATATAGGTGAAGTATATGGTACTGTACATCCAGATACCTTAAGGCAGCTCACCCCTGATACCCCCACATTTTGTAGCAACCTTGGTCATTTATGGTGCTCCCCTCAAGACTCAATAATACAGGGCCATATACCACTGTTACATACACTGGCCTCTGGAGTGCATAAGGGCACACATGTATTGTGTATGTGACGCCCACACATATATGGCCCCAACCCCACCATATGTGTGGAGGATACTACAGCAGTGGACTGATGGCAGCAGTGGCAGTGTGATATACTCACAGTCCACTAGAGAACAACCACCAACAGTATGACATATGTGCAAAGCTTGGTATGTAGGTGATGGGCAGAGGCTGGAATACAGGCACATATGGGAACAACTGTTGCCATACACTAAGCAAGGTGTTGGCATTACAGGATAGTCTATAACATACCCTTAGTCAGGGAATTGAGGTTAGAAACAGTCGTGGATATAGCCATGTACCGATAACACTCAACACACACACTGTCAGTGTAATATCTGACATAGGACCTGCGATGTGGACAGACAAGACATGATAGGCATAGTTCTGGCTGGCATGAGAATAGGCCCACAGTTGTGTGGTATGCAGATGGACTGCATTTCAAGGTAAACTAGTATGTACACTCTAACCCTCTAACACCAGTACTATACAAAGCATAACACAACTCTACTCTCAGTCTGTCTGTAGTTCCTGATCCTCCTACAAATTTGTGGCTGCCCTGAGTGTGCCGGTTCTCCTGTAAGAGGTATTGCTACCTGTTGTTGGTAGCACTGCTGCCCACACAAAGGACGGATGTCCATCACACAGGAAATATAAAGGGACCATGCACACATGATATGGGGATTTATAGTAGGTGGTTGTCATGACAGTATTAATTGGGAGTAGTACACATGTCATGTGTAATCATGTATATCTGGCTATCTGGATAAGTATATGCACATATATTCCCACGATATGTTCTGGACATGAAGTGTAGCCCAACCCCAGCCCGTATGATCCCAATGCTGTAGTTGAAGGGGATGGCAGGTATGTATAGCAGGTATACTAGTAAACTATTGCTACTGTCACTGGGATTGTCCTCACAGACATGGTGTGTGTGGGAGGTCACATCTGCTTATAACATGTGTGCCTTTGGCTACTGACAGACATCCTAAGGACATCATTGTGCAGTACCACTGCTAGCATGTAATGCCGCTGTGGACTGCAGCAGAGATATTGGCCAATATATGTGGAAAGTCTGACACACTCTGTACAGTCCAGAGGTATACACATAAGCCTTTAGTGCTACACATGTGTACCATGCCTGACAATATGGATGTAGATGGCCATGTAGATGGGTATAACACATAACCACTGGTATATAAGGTCCACCATAGGTTATGCATTCAGACACCCCTGTCTGGCCTGACACAGTATGACCACTGGTACAGGGGTGCCATGGCCGCATACTACCTAATAGATATTGACATACATCTGCACTGCACCCCACTGCCCTGTCTAACATACATGACAGTAAGGGAGGCCCGGCAGCAGTACATCTGGCTAGTATCTGCACATGGCATCCCACTGGGTAAGTACACTAAGCTGCTAGGCATTTAACAATGCACTGTGCAGGCTGCAAGCAGACTGGCTCAGCACTGGCCTACATCTGTTATGGGGGGTTGCACATGTACCTGCATATAAAGCAGGCTCAATAGGCATGTCACAGCACAGGGTAAGATACACCTGTGTGAAAGTGCATATCCACAACCAATGTGAACATAGCCACAGCCACATATGGTTAGCTAGCATGATATTACAGTATATGGACTATCTGTTCTACATCATCCTCATATGTGCCACTCATAGACTGACCTTACATATACTGGCCTGCTACACATTTTGGTTTGATGGCTGTCTGTAGTATGGGACATGTGTGTGTATGGCCCTACAAATATGTATGCCAATACAGTACCATACAGTGGAGCAGCATGTAACATCTGATAGGAGGGGAACTAGAGCAATGACATCTACCACAGTCTGTACACAGGCTAAGGTACATATTAACAATGCACACACTGTCGACATTCACCATGGGTATACAGACCTCAGTACTTAACATCCACAGACGTGCAGGTAATGTCATGATATGTAACCACTACTGTACATTACATGTGTAGCAGTCAGATATATCACTGGCTTGTTCTCAGATATGATAACACTAAGTATGGTGTGCAGCACATATGCACCACTTCATGCGCAACATATATACAAAGGTTGACAGAGGTGTGGCTGGAAGCACATACACAGGGCTAATATTGACATCTTGCTGTGATAACTGCATACATTTACTGTTGTTACAGGGTTTGTTGCAACATATGTCCTATGAGGGGTATGATGTCAGTGACTATCACGGCTTTCACCATCTACATACTGCAATCCTCACACTACCTTCTGCAGTACACAGCTAGATGCTCCGTGGGTGACACATGAAACCTTGGACAGAGCACTGCCCAGGCTGCAGATGACCCCGCAGATGGGGATTCCTCATAAACATGGAACTGACATGGCAGGTATTGAGACATGTACAACAGCCATATCCACACAAACACTGTTAAACCAACATTACTCCAAATGCAGTATAGCAGCACTTACAGTCTGTAGTCAGGTCAGGCACATCTCCCTCCTGTTTGTTGCACTGTTTCCACAGTGTATGTTGTTAAAGGTAAACCCCAATCCATCTGAGATGCTGTTTGCCACATGACAGATCTAGTTCCTGCTCACAGTGGATGAAAAGGGCCAACACCACCATAATGTTCCTAGATATGGGAGTGTGTTTCCATACAATTGGCTATGGGCATGTTACCCAGCTGTTTCACATGCAATCAGCTAGGGGAGGGTTGCAATTTATGCAAAGGCCATCAGCTGATCATGTGCATCACTTAAAATACACATGCTGCTGCCTAAGAAAAGCAGGTGTAGGTTTCCACATACCCCAGAGAGAGGGTGGGAGAGGCAGACAGAGACAAATACATTTCAGGGAGGGGTGGGAGGGTAAAACTGAAGCATGTTTGTGTCACACTCCTACCAGCATAGGGTATCAAACTCCTGACAACTATGAAGTGCTATCACAGTTCGATGCAGTTATTGGATGCACCACATGGGTTTCCTGTTGTGGAGCACTCAGAACATATTTGTGATGGTGAGTGACATCTGCAACAGGGATACAGTAGCTGTACAGTAGGTAACATACACGTGCCTGTCCGCATGAACAGGTGCCAGCGTCAACACAGCCACACTCTCACAGGGACACACACACACATTGACACATGTGGCAGGGCCAGGTGTACAACTCATCAGTAGTGGGATTGCCACATCACATCATTGTGCAGGTATCACATGCACCACAAAGGTCATACGAGGGATGTATGGGCAAAGGGTATAGAGAGGTATCTGACATCAGACAGCATGCTGCAGTAGGCCCATGGGAGTTGGAGGGAGTGTGGATGTGAACATACCCAGCATCCAACACACACAGGGTGCCAGTACTGACATGCATGGGTGCATGTCTGCATGGGTGTGTGGTGTTTGACTGTGCCAGATGGCTGTTCAAGGTTAGGAATTTTGTGTACCTTGGCATCAAGTTACATGAAGATGGTCAGCATTGTGGCTCACGGATATAGTGTCTGCCTTTGCCCACACGGGTGTGTATTGTATCCCCCATCTGGTCACCTGGGTGACTATTGTGTGTGGTCAATGCTGTGCATTGCTTGCCATGTATGTGTTCTTTAGTCCATGACATGGACGGTGTCTGGGATGTGCACACCTCCCACATGCATGTGCAGTGACATGTGGAACTGTACCTGCGGTGTCCGGTCCATGGTGTGAACACAGGCTGTCATCAGATGTGCCAGTCCTGCCCACCTGTGGCGGGAACTGGTAATGTCCAGAAGCTTTACCCTGCACCTACAATAAGAGCATGCTAACAACATTCCCTGGTGTCAGTGGCAACTGTCCATACAGGGCATGTTGTTAGGCATGGTATGTCTGTTGTGGGTCACATGTGATGGCACCACAGGTGGTGCAGATGTCCATTGGGGAACATGGGGGAGGTGCACTGTCTGCATGTATGTGCATATTGGACAGATGGACAGGGTGACATGCCCTCTGTATTCCACTTCTTTCACTCCATAGTTACTATCAGTTGCCAATATGCAGTGTTGTTGTTGTGTCTTTTGGCTTTTCCTGGTTAGGGGTCGCCACAGTGAAACTCTGGTCAGCTAATGATTGGCAGTTATTTTTATGTGCCGAGTTGCCAGCCCTGACGCGCAACCTTCAATGAAGGTACGCCCATTCATGCATGTCTCCACACAGAAGATGCTCTAGCTGAGAAACGAACCAGATGGCATCTTACTGTGAGGCAACAATGCTACCGCAGCACCACCACCGCGGATTTTATATGCAGTGTACTACCCACATATTGGCTGTTACCTAGGCATGTGTGTGCGTATGACACATGGATTGAGAGTGTGCTCTGGGTAATACTGGGGTTGCTAACTGTGATTTTCTGGCCTTGATGTCACATGTATGGGTACGACTTTGCACCCCAGCCTCTCAGCCATTTCACATCTGTTATCGTTGTACAGTTGAAATTGTGATATATAGTAGGGCCACCATATAAGAAATATGCAAAACCCACTCCACATTGGCCACAGGTGTCACACCCACCTCCACACAGGATACAGGTTACAAACACACACACACACACACACACACACACACACACACACACACACACACACACACCTGTCATGTTTGGGAGTAGAACCCCTACCTAACTAATTTATTACACTACAGCACTACACAGTTATAGTACGCACCATGGATATTACTGGAGTACTCCTTCACCAAAAGTGTATTTCACAATGACTGACATCAGCAGGATTGCCAAAGTAGGGCATTTGAAATTGACTGTGAGAGATTAGCCTAAAATGCATTGTTCCCTACACAGACAGTGACACACACAATACATCCAGTACTTTCATGGGTGGGGAGGGAACCCTACCATGGTTCTAATTCACACTACAGATGTATGCAGTTACAGGATGTGCTATGGAGATTACTGGGATACAGCTTTCCCAGAGGTGTATTTCTAGGTGCATGACATCATCAGCCTTGCCAAAGTTGGGTATGTGAATCGTAAGGGGTGTGAGCAGCATAAAAAGCATTGCGCTCTACACAATCAGACATGCACACAAACACACACACACAGTTGCCAGGTTTGGGGTTGGAACACCTACCTAACTAGTTTATCACACTACAGTGGTATGCAGTTATGGAATGCCCTACAGAGATTACTGCGCTACAGTCTTCCCAGAGGTGTATTTCTAGGTGAGTGACATCAGCAGCCTTGCCAACATTGGGTATGTGAAATGTAAGGGGTGTGATTAGCCTAAAAAGTATTGCTCTCTACACAGTCAGACATGCACACAAATACACACACAGTTGCCAGGTTTGGGGTTGGAACTCCTACCTAACTAGTTTATCACACTACAACAGTACGCAGTTACGGGATACACTACAGAGATTACTGGGCTACAGCCTTCCCAGAGGTGTATTTCTAGGTCGGTGACATCAGCAGCCTTGCCAAAGTTGGTTATGTGAATTGTAAGGGGTGTGAGTAGCCTAAAAGGCATAGCTCTCTACACAGTCAGTGACAGACATGCACATATACGCACACACACAGTTGCCAAGTCTGGGGTTTGACCTCCTACCTAACTAGTTTATCCACTACAGCAGTGCACAGTTATGAAATGCGCTACAGAGATTATTGGGCTACAGCCTTCCCAGGGAAGCATTTCTAGGTGGGTGACATTAACAGCCTTGCCAAAGGTGAGTATATGAATTGTAAGTGGTGTGAATAGCTTAAAAGGTATTGCTCTCTACACAGTCAGAGACAGACAAGCACACAAACACTGACTCACACTCACAAGGTCTGGGGTTAGAACTCCTACCTAACTAGTTTATCACACTACAACAGTACGCAGTTATGGGACCCGCCACAGAGATTATTGGGCTACAACTCTCCCAAAGGTGTATTTCACATCGGATGACCTCAGCATGCTTGTCAGTGTAGCACTATGGGGTGGGCAGTGTGTGCATGGGCCATAACCCATTCATGTAGGGGTGACACGCCACATGCAGCCACACATGGGATCATATGTCACAGGTACATGTATACAGCTATTAGATGACTACGTACTTGTACAGTCATGTTGCACAGCTGGCACGTTGAACACATAGTCTGTGGTGCTGACAGGTACTGGTCGCTAGTATCTGCAGTGAGTGACATCTGCACCTAATGTGTTTGGGGCCCTTTGGCTGGGTGGGACAGGCCTGGATGGCACCTTGTCATGGTCACTCTCTTCCACACATCTATGTCCATCTACCTTTGGCTTATTATAGAGTGTTGTCCTTAGATATATGTCTGTATTTCTATCCACTGTGTGTGCAAGGCATGAGTGGTGCATACTGACGTGTCTGCACTAACAATTGCAACTGCTGTATGTGTCTGGTCCACTGGTATTTGCAAACTTGGGTTTCATGTGTTTAAGTGTGTGAGCATGCCCAGTATGACCTTTCAGTATGCTGATGACTGACATTGCCTTCATTTCTCTAAGTGTGTGAGCATGCCCAGTAAGGCCATCTGTTTTGCATGTGTGGATCATGTCCGGTGGTATATACTGCAGTGCTGACCTTTGTGTTGTACATCGACAGGTAGCATGCTGTGTCTGCAGGGTATCCATCGATCATTTGACATTGACTGCTTCAATATGTCTGCATAGTGGGGGAACACCTGACTATTTCTATGTTTCTACATAGGATTGGGGGGGGTGCACCAGACTGTTACTATAGTTCTATGTAGGATGGGGGACACACTTGACACTTGTACACATTTGCTAGGACTATACTGGTATGTCATGTATTCCATTTCAGTCAGTAGTCTTACCTATCATTCTGGCTCGGCCATACCAGTGTACTACACTTCTTATCTTTTGATTACCTACACATTAGTTTCTGACTTCTTAGCTGTCACAACTAACTTCCCATGACCTGGCCTGATGTAGTCAGCCTATGTAGGCCTGGGGTGGTGGTTACCATAGCCCTCATTCAGAGGACATAGTACAGCTATTGTCTGTCCTGCTGCCTGTGACTGTTGTTGGGTATGTGACCCCCCCTCCTGACTGGCATGTGTGAGTCCCTTATCTTGTGGGTGTCCCAGTATTGAGGGTGGTGCTGCAGGGCTGCCTATGTCAGATGCACATAGTACACTCCCTACACATAGCTTGGCACAGGTAGTGTAATGTCTGGCATCCCTTTTATTGTATGTGAGAGTCAGAGAGAGGTGCTATTCCCTGGGTTCCTCCCATCTCAGGGTATGTGCTATGCGTTGCCACTTTGCCAGGGCCAGGGAATACTGGGCATGCCTCCTTCTGCCTACTGGGGCAGGCTCAGGTTGTTCCTCCTTCAAATCACTCTGTGCCTGTGCAGGCCTTGGCAATGGTGGTGGTCTGAGTGGCCCTACCCCATGCTACTCCTTTCTGCAGCTGTTTCTGCAGGATCATATTATGTAGCATGGCACATACAAGGACGATTTGGGTACATGTAGTTGTTGAGTACTGCAAGGCTCCACTGGATGTGTCCAGACACTGGAACCATGACTTGAGCATCCCAAACACATGCTGTATTATGATTCTTGTTTGTGTGTGTGCCTCATTATGGAGTTCTTGTTTGGGTGTGTGTGTGTTTCTGATTGGTATCATCAGCCATGACTCCAATGCGTATCCAGCATCCCCCACTAGGTGACCGTGTGGGGTGTCCCCTTTGGAAAATTTCTGGTACAGCTGCATCAGATGCCAGATGTAGGAATCATGATAGCTTTCAGGGCAGCCAGCACACACATTCAGTATTATGCCCTGAGCATCGTACATGACCTGGCAGTTGATGGAGGGGAAACCCTTGGGGTTGATGTAGACCTACCCTACTCACTGGGTGGTACTTTGATGCATATGTGTGTGCAGTCTATTGCACCCACTACCTCAGACTATTCTGCTATTTGGTGGAAGAGACGCATATTGCTGGCCAACGCCTTACAGGTGATGGGGAAATATACGTGCTCACCAACATGGCTGACATGGCATCAAGAAACTGGTGGAGTGCCCTGGATGCTGATGCCTGTGAAATCCCCATCCTATCCCCAGTTGGCCTTTGGAAAGTACCTGTAGCTGGTATTCGTAGGCCTACATATACCTAATCCACTGGGATGGGTTCCCCACTGTTAGTTCTGTGTGTCAGGCATGGCTGGCACAGCTCAACATTTTGCTGTAGGAGGTCCCTGTCCACCCTGTAGTGCTCCACTATCTCCAGCTCATGTAGCCCTTAGTAGGTTTCCCTGGGTCTGTACACTCTTCTCTGTCTCCTCACTGTGGGTTGGTCAGCAGCATTCGCATCCTCACCACCCTCAGCCTCTTCCACAAGTTGTATGACACCTATTGCAGTCCCTAACATTTTGCTGTTGTGAGAGTTAAAAGTTCCCTGCTTATTTACACTGGTGGTGTTGGGTGTGGGAAAAACCAGAGGGGAAGGTGTTTGCATTGTTTATAGTAGTGTTCTGGGCTGGGCTGGTCTGCTGCCTGTATAATTGGTTGATTATGCTACGTTTCACCTGACAGCAAACGTAGTACCCCTTGATTACCTTCCTACTGCTGTTTTCCCTTCCCATTGCCCTTCTGTTTCAGCCTGGGGGTCCGCTGCACAATCGGCATACTCCAATGTGCTCACTGCTGCAATTTCCTGGTTTCACTTTCTTTATCTTCCGTAAGATCCCGGTGCGCAGTGTGCACACCCGGTTACACTTTGTCATAAGTACTAGGCAGGTTTAGACACACACCGTAGCTTCACTTTGCTAAGCTAGGAGCAACCCCGAGCCACAGGGCTCCAATCCACTTACAGTATGCCTGACACACCCACCCATGATGTCACCTTAGTCCTAGTCTTGCACTCGGTTATTCATACTCTTACACTGTTGGGACCTGCCTCACATGCAGGTGGAAACTGGGATTCACTATCCTTCCCCTCATTTGCATAGGATTGTCTGCTAATGCATAGTTATATGTGTCACACTGAGCCTCCCCCTTAGCAACCACTATTCACTGGCCGGGTTGTCTTTTGCCTGCCATTGACTTGCACAGCAGTATAATGATTTTAGTTGGAATGCTTGCTTTAGGTTTATTTTCTTATTTTCCCACCGATCCCGTTTGCACACCACTGCCCTATGCTTAAACAGCCGTGATCAGCAGTAATAAAATAAAAGTTGTATTTTGGATGTTTTGCATTGTTTGCAATGCCAATGGCCTTATACTTGGCCATTGACATGCTTGCTCAATAATATGCAGCCTTTAATTGGAGCTGTCATGTCCCCATTTTGGATTTTGCAGAACCGTACTTGGTTACTAACCGAGTATATTTCTGCATATTACACTAGTCCTGCATGCCCTGATTCCAGATTCCTGGATAGCAGATTTACCTGATTTACATGGTTTTCACCTGCAAATGGGGTAATTTGCATACAGGGGCTGGGAATATGCAGCACTAGTGCTAGAGAGCTCGCTCACATCAAACGAGCATGTATGTGGATCACTCGGCTGCCATATTGCCAAATTTACCTATTATACTAATCATGCACGCCATGCAAGCTTTTGAGAATCTGGGGGTGTGTCCGTGCACTGTACACATGTACAGATATCACGGTTTTAGTCTTGTAGGATTATGAAAATTATACATTTCCAATACTTCTCATTATTACGCCCATATTTTTGCAAGGGAGCATAGTGATGACACAAATGATACATCATTTTGAAGATGACATTGAGACACACAACCTCTACACTGATATGTAGACTCTGTCTGTTATAGGTGATGAGATATAATGCTTTGTTTATTTATCAATTATGAAAAATATATTAATCATATTTATGTGATTATCTCTGTAAGGGAGTATCAGACAGTAATGGTTAAGGTATCATTTTAAAGCTGACATTCATACAAACAAATTAAATACAAACTGTATGGGTCTACATGGTACATTGACCAAGATATTGTTCTTTGCTTTTGCAAAAAGGTAAAAAATATGCACAATATCAGCATTTCTTGCCAAATATTTAATAATGACTTTGATATGCACTATCAGCAATTACACTGCTGGAAAGGTCAGTGTCTGCTGAACAACTTTCACATTTACATTTTTAGTCTAGTTCTTTTAGTTAAAGAGTTATGAACATTTGTTTTCTGTATGGTATTACAAATGGATTTTCTGAAAATGAGCTAAGGCTGCACTCTTGTTCCTGTGGTGGAATTAAGCAGGCAGCTTTTTCTGAGCTGCTCCAGAGTGAATGAGTTAAGTAGACTGCTGTCTATGTGGAGGTTCATGGGTAGAGTTTTTACCAAAGGGGATGACAGGGCACTTTTTGGCATTGAGCTTGAGGCCATGGCTCTGACACCAGGCATCTGTCTCAGTGAGGCCCTTCTGTAGGATGTCCACATAATTTGGGGACTCGACTATAGCTCCTAGTTTGCAGTCATCTGCAAACTTCATTAGCCAAAGGCCTACTGTGTTAGCCTGTACTTCAGAGAAGTAGATACCAAACAGGGGTGGTCCCAGGACTGAACCCTGTGGTTCTCCACTTGTCACTGGTTTGAATTCAGATTTGGAGTCTGCAACTTTTACAGTGTGGGTTCTGTCAGTGAGCCAATTGGCAACCCATCTTGTGACATAGGGATTTATACCTAGTTTAGTCAGTTTAGCTATAATTCCAGAATAGCGAATTATGTCGAAAGCCTTGGCAAGGCCACGATAGGCTGTGTAAACCACCTTACCATCATTTATGGCTTTGGTGACTGCCTCAAAGAAGTTGATCAGGTTCAGGAGGCATGATCTGCCTTCACAAACCCGAACTGGGTAGGGTCCAGAGTTTGGAGGTTACTAATGTCTTTGTTTATGAGTTCTATGATGATACATTCCATGGCCTTGCAGACCAAGCTCTTCAGGATAATAGGGCAATATTTCCCAGGATCAGTGTTGGCTCCACCTTTGTGGAGTGGGATAACTTTTGCTGTGTGCCATTCAGTGGGCACAAAGCCTGAGGAGAGGCTATGACTGAACATGGTGCTTAGGTGGGGAGCCAGTTCATTCTGAAGTTTGTGTAAAATGCAGCCTGGGATGTTGTCTGGTCCCATGGATGCTGTTTTTGGCTTTAGAGACTGCAGCTTTTACCTGCATAGTTGTGATTACAGGGACTCTGCATTGTTCCTGTATAGATATGGGCCCTTTAGTGGGTGAGAGGGGGGTGAAGTTAGCACTGAATCTATCTGCGAGGATGTTGGCAATATCAGCTGGTTCTGTAATTTTTGTGCCATTGTGATGTAACTCAGAGCAGATCTGGGTGTTGCCATTGAGATTCTTGACATAGCTATAGAATGCTTTGTGGCTGTCCCTAGAATCAGTGGCGATTTTGTTTTTGTAGCTAGCTTTGGAGGATGTTATAAGGGATCTCAGCTTCTTACTGAGGCTAACCAGGGAGCTTCAACTCATGGGATTTTACTCTCTTTTGCAACAGTTTCTTCCTTCTGTTGTAGTTTGTTTATGGCAGGGAACCACCAGATTTATTTCCTTTATTTGAAGGATAGCATTTTGGTTCTGTTTGGGATAGCATGATCCATGCACTCATGTAAGTGCTTATAGAGGGCATTTGTGTAGGATTCAGCAGTTGTAACTGTATTGTCCATCTGCATGGGTGTCATTAAGTTCGCCACTTCTGTCTTAAGAAGCATGAAGTTGGCCTTGGAGAAATGTTTAACCATGTTTTCTTTTATGGGGGGTGGGGACGGGATGTGGCTATCTAAAGTGATAGCTTATGGTTGGATATGACCAACGTGGGGTTGGCTTCAGGTGTGGAACACCAGTCACTCATGTTGGTAATGACTAGGTCTAGAATATTGTTGCCCCTGGTGTGGGTGTGGATTAGTTGATCCAGGGCATTGGAATTTATGAATTCCAGAAAGCATTGAATGAAGGGGTTGGTACATGAGTAGTTTTCCCAGTTAATGGTGGGGTAGTTGAAATTGCCCATTATTAGGGTGTTTGGTTGAACCCTAATATTTTCCAGTATATCAAGAAAAGAGGAGTGGGAATCCTGGGGCATGGTGGGGGAGCTGTAGTAAGCTACAATTTGGATTGCAGTTTTGCCCAGAGTTAGTTGCACTTGGATAACCTCAAATGCATTATGCTGAGCAACTAGCCTGGAGGTGTGGATATCCTTAATGAATATGGACACACCTCCACCTTTGGTGTTCTGGTCCAGGTTAGATGGCCGAAAAGTGTGGTATGAATTATAGCCTGGTAATCCAGGGGTGCTCTCAGGAGCCTTGAACCAGGTCTCAGTCACTGCACAGATATCGATTTTCTCCATTTTAAGGAGTGCCTCGAGTGAGTGCATTTTGAGATTTAGACTTCTAGCATTGAGTAGCATTACCCTCAGTTTTTGCTTGCCTGGTCCTGTTATGGTGGTGAATTTGTCATTTGAACCTTGCCTAAAAAGGCACTATAGGGGCAGCAAGAGCCTGAGCAAGTATCTGAAATCCCAGGGTTGACAGGTGCAGGCCATCTCTGGCAATGGATCATGCTCTGTCTACCATGTCGTCCCAGGCAAACAGATACTGGATCCCCTTAGAATGACACCAGAAGCTTAGCCAATTGTTGAAGTCAATCATTTTGTCCTTGTACTGCAGTATCATTCTGGGTGATGGCAGGATGCTACTCAGGGATAGGGTCATACCTGCCTGGGCTACAAGATCAGAGAGCTCTTCCATGTCTCTTTTCATGTAATTCAGGGAGGTATATCTGAGGTCATTAACACCAACATGGACAATGACAGAGTCATATTTGTACTTGTTGTGGAATGACCTGAGTGCGTGGGTGATGTGGTGGATCCTGGTATCCGACAGACAGCTGACAGCAACCTTCTTGTTTAGCCTGGTGAGTGGGACATCAGTGTGGTTGACTATAGAGTCACCTATGGCTAGTGTGTTGGGTATGTAGTTTTGCCTTAATGGCTGTGGTTGAGTGGTAAACTCAGTCTGTGGGCAGTGTCATTTAGGTTGCCTTGGGGGTGGAGTTTGCTTGCATTTCTGCTTTGGAGGTCTCTGTTGCTTGAGCAGATTATTATTGAGAGCCTCCGTGAATGTTTTTGCGTTTCTATGTGTGGATTTTGGTGGTGTAGGTTTAGTGGGACTATGTGATGAGCATGGTGTGGTACAAGTGTTTACCTTCTCCTCTTGACTGTCAAGTTCAGTCTTGGTTGAAGAGAACATTACCTCCAGTTTGGCTAGATAAGTTCATCTCTCACAGGTTGTAGTGTTGGGTGGTAGGAGGAGTTGGTTGTCTGTGTACATGAGGCAATTGCCTCATTGTCCCAAGATGCCCATATTCATCAGATAGACAGGAGAGAACACTGGGAGTTGACCCTTGAACATGCCTGAATAAAAAAAATATTTTCCTCTAGACAAGTGAGGAAAGTGAGTACAAGAGCTGTTTTTCTCTAAGCAAGTGAGGAAAGTAAGTACAAAAACTGTTTTCTTCTAGGTAATGAGGAAGGTTGAGTGCTGTAGGAATTTGTAGCCTATTAAGTGCTTACAATGAGTTCTGAACAAGTGCTGAGCACGAATAAGCAAATTCAAGTGCTAAAACTAAGAATCATTATCTGGACTAGACTAGTTACAGGAAAAAAACAAGTGCAAATGCAGGCTTTTAAAGCAGAAAGTTGAGAGAGATGGAAAAACTGCCCAAATGGCCAATAACTACAATTTCTGGGCCTGAAGCCACCCTTTATGTGATAGATAGGTTACCTAGTGCTTACCACTCCCACTGATATGCTAGCAGGCTTCCCTCCAACAAAGACAGGCTTGGTCAGCACAGAAGTTTACAACCAGTGCTGGATATAGCAAATCTGTATCTGGACTAGACTAATTACAGTAAAGGCAGGAAACAAGTTTATTTTTTTTTTTTTACAGTTAAGCAGAACACAGGGAGATTCTAGCAAAGTTTTTTTTTTTGTAAAGGAAATGGAGAAAGGAGAAGCAGAAGATAATTCAAGGTTAGGAAACTAAGTGAATTGGCCTTTCCAAATGTTCTCTCTGTATTAGGTAGAATGAGCTAATGACACTAGACTGGGAGGAGTTTCCCAGATCAAATTTACAGTAGAGGCAGGCAACTGCAAAGCCACCAAGTATAACAGCAAGACACTAATAGGTAGAGAGGGTGGGGGACAATACTACAGCTACTAGCTTACACTCTTTTAGCCAGTAAGCACTACAGAAATGTTTATCACAGCAGAAGAACAGCAGCGAGCCACAAAATGAAAGTTTTTAAACAGCTAAAGGAGGAAGGAGACTCTACAGAATGCTTTTAGCTGCAAACAAACCAGTTATATGATACACTCCTTGGCAGGAAACCAGAACAGACAAACATGTGCTTAACGAATAGGGAAAATTTCAAGTTAATGCCTTTCACACAGTGAAGCTAGCTAAAAAGCTTTACAAACAGTGTGACAGTAAAAAAAAAACATATTTATCAGGCCCTGTAAGGCTGACAATTTTAGTTCAACTGTACAGATTAGTTAATAGAAATAAAATACAGTAAAAAGTATGCAGCAGGCAATACAAAGTGTTATATATAAATTGATAGAAGCAATAACTAGTAAAAATAAACAAAGAAACAAACAAAAAAAACAGGATACTTATTGTTATATATCTCAGACAGGGTTGCCAGACGTCCCTATTTGGGCGGGACTGTCCCGAGATCAGTAGCCTGATCCCGAGTCCCGCCCTGCCGGGTTAAATCCCGGCCAGCCTCCACTTTGTTTGTTTGTTTTGATTGACCCGTATACCTGGCATACGGGCCAATCAAAATTGCTAAACACGGAGTTCTTGTGTTCGCATTAAAACGAGAAGCTCCGTGTTTAGAGATTTTTGATTGGCCCATATGCCGGTATACGGCCAATCAAAAGCGCTAAACACGGAGCTTCGTGTTTAATGCGAACTGCAATGCATTAAACACGAAGCTCAGTGTTTATTGCAGGCAGAGTGAGCTCAGTTCTTTAATGCGAACTATGTTCGCATTAAAGACCTTTTTTTTTAAAATGTAAATGTACTTCAGATGTTTCTGTTGGGAGCTGGTAATTGGTCACCTTGAAGCTGAATCTTAAGGAAAGTACTTCCCATCAGTGTTGTAATTTGAAAATTTCTTGCACAAGACCTCGCTTGTTAGTAGGGGTATACTTTTGGGTAAACTTGCTACGAAGAACTCTCCTTCACATAAAGCAACCTAACAGTAAAGAAGTATAATCAAGTAGAGAATTGTGTACAAGAACTAAACTGGGTAAGACCTACTGTTCATTATAATTCTCGGATAATGAGCCTCATTGGTCTTAGAATTTGTGGTTAAAACATCACATGTACTGATTGCAGATGCTGCTGATGCTTAACTTGTCTCGACAGTGTTTCAGCTGCAAAACTTTTGACTTTTCTTTTGCAGGGTTTGCTGCATTTGCCGCCGAAGACCTTTTTTTTTTTTTTTTTTTTTTGGTCTTCACTTCGTGAGAGACCATCTTTTTTTTTTTTGTCCCTACCTGGGTTGCTGGAAATCTGGCAACCCTGATCTCAGATCAGATTTGTAGTCAATGCACCTCTTCCACTTGGCTCAGTGTGTATAGACAGAAATCCTCTCAAAGTTAGGGTTAAATGCCAGAAGATACAACCTTAAATAATTAAAAAAAAGATCAAAAGAAGCAATGAGTGCTTACTCCAAGCCCTATACCATCAAACCTCCACCAGCCAGCAGCCAATCAACACAATCCTGCCACAAAGGTAAAGAATGGCTTCTGCTAATTCAAGATGGCCTAGATATGTGCTCAGAACAACCATTGCAAAACCAAAAGGCCCAGAGGCAGCAAATCTGAACTGAGACAATACTACAGCTACTAACCTGCACTCTTTTAACCAATAAACACTACAGAAATGTTTATCACAGCAGAAGAACAGCAGTGAGCCACAAAATTAAAGTTTTTTAAACAGATAAAGGAATAAGGAGACGCTACAAAATGCTTTTAACTGCAAACAAATCAGTTATATGATACACTTCTTGGCAGGAAATCAGAACAAACAAACAGGTGCTTAACAAATAGGGAAAATTTCAAGTTAATGACTTTCACACAGTGAAGCTAGCTAAAAAGCTTTACAAACAGTGTGACAGTAAAATAAAAACATATTTATCAGGCCCTGTAAGGCTAACAATTTTAGTTCAACCATGCAGATTATTTAATAGCAATAAAATACAGTAAAAAGTATGCAACAGGCAATAAAAAGTGATATATATTAATTGCTGGAAGCAATAACTAGTAAAAATAATAAAAAAAAATAGGATACTTATCATTATATATCTCAGATCAGAATTACAGTCAATGCCCCTCCTCTACTCAGCTCAGTGTTTATTGCTAGGGATATTATTGAGAGAAGCAATGGCAAAGGTGGATTTATGGTGGGAGAGGGATTTTGGAAGGAAAAGTAGGAGCCTACTCTTTTGGGTTAAGTATAACTCAGTGTTCTGTTAGCCATTTTTCCACAGATGAGAAAGTGTTTTGAGTGATGGAAAGAAGTTAGAGATATTATCTGAGACAGAGATGAGAGTAGAGTCATCAACATATTGTATAAGGGAGGAAATGGTGCAGGATGAATGTAGATCATTAGTGAAGATTTTAAAAAGGAGAGGGCCAAGGATTGAGCCTTGATGGATGCCAGTCTGGATAGTCAGGAATGAGGAACAGGTGGATTGCCATCTAACAGACTTGAGTCTGTTTGACAGATAGCTCAAGAACCACTGAGTATTACAGGGGAGAGGTTAAGTTCAGTAAGTCTGAAAGTAGCTTAGAATGAGAGACAGTATCAAAAGCTTTAGAGAGGTCAAGGAAGAGACTAGATTCTAGAACATTTTTGCTAATGGCTTCAGCAACAATGTGCATGAAGGATAAGAGGGCAGTAGAAGTGCTATGATTAGGCCTGAAACCATGTTGAGTAGGACTCAGAAGATTTACATCTACTAGGTACTTAATAAACAGGTTATGAATACATTTTTAAGGATTTTGAAAACTGGACAGAGAATTGCAATGGGTCTGTAGTTACATGGATCTGTGGAGTTACCTCCTTTGTGTAGTGATATGGTGTAGAAAGATTCCCAGGTATAAGGGACAGTAGATTCTCGAATAGAAATAAATTACATAGAATACATTTACAAATAGGTCATTCCTTGATATCAATGTATATTCAATTCCACTTGGTTGTGTGATGAATTATATCATGTATTTGCTGCAAAGGTGTTTGTAGGACAAATATGGATAAGTTCCCTCCTGTTTTGTGACAATGCATTGCAGTGACAGGTGAGATCCAGACTTATGTAGTTATATCTCATGTTTAGTAACAGTTTCTACTCTGTACATTATAGATTTATGTTCCATATTTTAACTAATTATCCACATTTTATACTTTTTTTCCTTTTTATTTTTGGGGAGGCCACTGTTTGTACAATGCACTGCTTAGCAAAAATGGCTTTGGTTATGTGCATTTTGTTTACAGGAAGAGCTGCACTGCACAAACCAGACAAATGGGCCACCTAGTAGCAGACAGGACCCAAACAGCTAGAAACATACACAAGATACATTCAATTAATACTATTGGACATCATGCAGTCACATGTTTCAACAGCATGCACTCTCATGCAATGTTTTTGCATGATGGTAAGCAATACTCAACACTTTCAGATCTTGCAGATCCAGAAATTGCACACTCCCAGTAAGCATGATACGTGCAGTTCGTGGGAGAACATCATTCTACATTGGTCTTGATCTGTGATAGGTATGACTAGTGCTCCTGGAGATTTTTAAGGTTAGGTGCTAAAAGATGGGTATCTGAGAGTCCAAGGTGTTTGTTGGACTCCTAGTGAATGAATATGAGCCCAGACTGCTGCAGAGGGACTACTGTGGCTCAGATTACATGGCAGAGGCATGGAATTGTCTGCTCTGACAAGTGCTACCAGTATACCCTGCACTGGTGAATAATGTAGGAATTACTACAGAGACCCCAGGATGAGGAAAATACATACTCTTGACCGTTGGATTGAGGAATATAGGACTGGGGGCACCCTTCAGATGTGTAAGTATCACTTACAGAGACTACTTGTCAGATTAAAAGTTGGATATAGTCAGGACTGGTATGCTTAATAGTATTCTGTTCTATTCTGTTTTTTTCTGCAGCCATCACAGACTGAGAACTGAATGTGTGAACCCATGCCACTCCACTAGATTGGCATGGAAGCAAGATGCATGTGTTATGAATGAATCTCAACAGTTGGGTTATTTTAGCATTAAAAGTTACAGCACATTTATTGTTTAATTATAAAGCTGTATCAAACTCAGCATTCATGTCTTAATTGTAATAGGGATGTATGCATGCATTACTATGGAGGGAAAACAACAGTTCATTATTATAAATTATTCATAGATTGTACCTTCAAAATCCACACTTCCCAAATATACAATACTGTTAAGGTTTCATTGATACTGCAATGTAACGTCAGAGCTGTAAAGCAATGTCACCATTGACTTGCTGTAAACGGTAATCAGTATATTTGGACCACACATATGCAAATTGTATGCACACATTAAGGATTGCTTACTGCAATTTGTAGTATATTGTCCATCTGTTAGGAAATGGAACGACTTAACAGTAAACAAAGGTACTTTTTAGGAGCTAATCCTGTTAAAAGCAAAGGTAATAGAATAGCGTGAAATACTTGTATCAGTGCTTTGCATGTCACACATGAAGTAACTAATGTTATACCTTTTTATTCTTTCATCCCAACCCTTTTCTCTTTTTTTATTTTTTTATTTTTTATTTATTTTTTTTGTTTATTTTATTATTTTCCATTTTTCATGCAGAACAGAGGGGTAGGACTATCCCACAGGATTTATCTGGCCCTACTCCATTGGCTACAGCACTGCTACCCAGCACATCTGATGTAGAACCTGGTAGTACCCCATCTGCCACCCTTGTACTACCCAGCCCCAAAGGTAGTCCTGCCCCAGAGGATAGGCCTGTGCTCCCTCCTGGACCAGTGTTGGAGGTGGTGAGTTTATAACCTATGACAAAGTACCAGGTATGGTGCATAGGATTGTGCACTGCACTGTTGGCACACACCTACATGAGATGGAGACACTGCTCTCCATCATTGTATTAAATAATACAAGGAAATGCAGACATCAGACACTGCAGCCGTCAGTTCAGTGAGATGACAGTGATGACAGTCCACTGGGGATGACTCAATTTTCACTGTCACCCAACTTGACGTCCATGGGTTCACAATGTCCCCACCCTCACCCCAACCATGGTCTTCTCCCACCTCATGTGTCCTTCCCCATCCCTGTCCATTGTATTGTTTGTCTTTTCTGTCTGCAGTTGCTTACTCACATGCCCAACTTACCACACCCAGTCCTACAGCCCTTCTCCAACATTCCTCTTTCTCTAAAAAAAAATGGGCAGCTGTCCCACAAAAATGTATTGTCCCATACATATCCACTTTGCATGTGTCTTCATGACACACATGATTCTGTCCAATTTTATATGCAACAGATTGTGTTGTGGTCACCCCTCTCTCTGGAGGTGACAGTTCAAATTCAGCAACATTTGTGCATATATGTTCATGTTTTATTCTGGAAGAAATGTGTAGCTGTGGGTCTTTCCTACACCCTTCCTGCACATTCCTGCCTTGTCTTCACTATGTTCATCACCCTGCTTGATCCATATTTCACCACTTTCTTCTATTTCCCATTTCTTTTTTTAAGCATAATTGCTTGATGGTGCATGTTGCACAAAAACAAGTGGCTATGGCAAAACTAGTTTTAAGTATTATATAGTTGGATTGGGAAACAGTACCATCTAGCCATATTTTAGACACTCCATAATAACTATCACACTTCAGAATTTGGATTTACATGTAAAATCATTTGACACTGTTAACATACACCTGGATTTGAACCATGTAGAATCTGAACAAAACATACATGTGTCACTACATTAACAGGTGTTGCTACAGACTCAGTTGACTAGGAGGTGTATTTTAGAGACTTTATAGCAATTGACAGACTTAACTGCTGTTGTATACACTTGATAGTTAATTGAATCTCTGGCTGCAGGTATTAATGCACTTAATGCAGTGATAAGTTCCTTTTTGCAGCAAGTGGTTTAGCTGTAGGTAATACATTAAAATATTTTGGTAGTAGCATTGCTTCATGATGCTGCACAATGAATAGCATTGTGAAACATCCCAGGGTAATGCTGTACAAGACTAAATGAGTATTGCACAATAATGCTTTATAAAACATTACAGGGGATTGTGCAATGCTGCTTCATAGAACTTTAGTGAAGAAGATATGACATTAGTGATATGGGGAGTAAGCACAGGGGAGTGGAAAGGGAAATCTTTCCTAAACTGTGTCACTTACTACTGAATGTATTAAATACATCTGCTAGCAAATTGACTCTGTGGCAGTAAGTGTTAATGCATTGTTGTTGGAGGTAGATGATACTCTGTCCGGTTACTGGTGGAAGTAATAATTTTACAAGTGTGTATGACACTTTAAATATATCTACTTATACTGCTGCCTTTTACCATTACTTTGCATTGGTGCACACCACTCACTATAGCACCATAATTCTTTACATAAAAGAAATGGGGAAGACAGGAAAGTGGTGAAATTGGGAGCAAGCAGGGAGAAGGACAAAGTGAAAGCAAGGCATGAATGTGCAGGAAGGATGTAAGAAAGAAATATAGCTATCCATTCCTTCTAGAATAAAACATGAACATAAATGCACAAGTTTTGCTGAATTTGGATTGTAACCTCCCGAGAGAGAGGGGTGACCACAACACAATCTGTTGTATAGAGAATTGGAAATAATTATGTCTGACATGAAGACACACATGTGAAATGGAAAGATGTATGGGCTAACTTTGTTTTTTGTGGGACAGGTGCCTTTTTTTGAGAAAGAGAGGAATGTTGGGGAAGGACTGTAGGAATGTCAATTTGAGGTACGTTGGGCAGGTGATGAATGAATTGCAGACAGACAAGATAAACAAGACATGAAACAGAGATGGTGAAGGATACATGAGGTGCGTTAATATGATGGATGGGGAGAGGGTGAGAAATCTTGGTCCTATGCATGTTGAGGCAGTTGACAGTGAAAATCTAGTCCTCACCAAGTGGACTGTCATCACTGTCACCTCACTGCACCACTGTGTGCATGTATGACATCTGCACCACTTACGGGTGCTCTGTACGATAATGGAGAGCAGGCACTCCATCTGGTGTAGATGTGTGCCAACAGTGTGGCTCACAATCCTATGTACCATCCCTGGCAGATCATCACATGTAATAGACTCACCCCCTCTGCCACTGCTCTTGGAGTAAACCACAGGCCTATCCTCCTGGGCAGAACTATCTGAGAGGCCATGTAATACAGAGCTGGCAGGGGGGGGGTGCTACCAGGTTCTGCACCAGATGTGCTGGCAGTGGTGCTGTAGTTGGTGAAATGGGGCAGGTGAATGGTGTAGGACAGTCCTATCCTACTGTGCTGTGGGAAAAACAAAAAATAAAAAAATAAAAAAGAGAGAAAAGGGATGAGGTGAGAGTAAAAAGAAAAAACATTAGTAACTTCATATGTGACATACAAAGTATTGCTACAATTATTTGACTCTATTCTGTTACATTTACCTTTAACACTGCAAAATCCTAACAGGTGTCTTCTTTTCTTTTAAGACTACCCAGTTTATAATACAGCCACACTATAGTACAGATTGCAGCCACCAATCCTTGATGTGTGCATATATTGCACATATGCGTGTTCCATTTGTAATGATTACAGTTTACAGAAGGAAATTTGTGCCACTGGTATAGTGGTATGAAGTTACATTCCAATAAAGAAAACCTAATAGCATTCTATATTTGGGAAGTGTGGTTGTTGAACCCACAACCAATGACTACACTAAAATACTGCACTGATTTTTTCTCCTAGAGACTACTGCAGCCATACTTTCATTTTATAGTTTAGAGATGCATGCTCACTGTTGTTTGAGAATATGGCACCATTGCTTTGTGCTATAGACAAGGCATGAATAGTTTATTTTAGAGTTGGAATATGCATGCTCAATTTGATACAACTCTATTTACTACCAACTAAGTGATCCTTAACTTTTAATGCTACAAAATGATTACACAAATTATTATTATTATTAAAATACTATTTAGACAGTACTGTTCTGATGCATACATACCACATGGCACTCTCATCCTTACTGAACACATGGCACGAGGCCAAACATTTGACTCTCACTCCTCAGCAGCTGTGGAAAAATAACAGAACAGAACGCCATTATGAATACCAGTCTTGACTATATTTAGATTTTAACTTTTACAATTACTCACTGAAATTGAGACTTACACACCTGTGCTGTGGGGTGTCCCTTGCCTGACAACCCCTGATCCAAAGGTTAAGGGTATCCTGCTTCCTCTTCTGGAGGTCATCAAAATTATGTCTGCACTGGTCACCTGTGCAAGCGATACCTGTCGCACTGGTTAAGGCCCTGGCAATGCTATTCCAAGCTTCAGATTTATATTCTGAGGTTGAATAGTCCCACTGCAGCAACCTGGGCCCACGCTCCTTAACTAGGAGTCCAACAAAAATCTTGGGATTCCTGGATATCCGAATGCTGTGCCCAAAAGCGCGCACCCTCTCCAGCAACTTCAGACATGACTGCCATAGTTCAAGCTCAATGTCTAATGAGCATTTCCAGCAATTGCATTTTATAAGCTGCTGTTTCCCACCTATTGCACATCTTGTGCTTACTGAGAGTGTGCGCATTTTGGTTTTGCAACATTTGAAAACATTACGCATTGCTTAACATCGCACAAACATTGTAGGTGAGAGCACTCACTGGCAGGCACAGTGTTTGCGCGATAGTAAGCGACGTGCAATAGTGGCTAACAATGCAATTTTTACCTTATTAGGTATATAGGCACTTGTGTAAATAGGCTAGTCAAATATATAATATACATGGTTGTCCTATGCTTAACAGCTATTGCAACAAGAAGGTTGAGAAACCAGTTGTGTATGTTGCACTTAATTACTATAATCTGCAATCTCGCAACAGTAAAACAAAATTTGCACCCCCTGTACTAGAACCCTTGATCATCTGAACTCCGCACCTTCATTTAACGCCTGCCACTATGGAATTAGTGAGATGATATCTCCTATCTTAGTAGTTATTGTAAGGTTCTCACTGTTAATTGTAGTGTAACGCTGCTTACAGTGTTTGTGCGATACACAATATTATTAATTGAATACATCTGGTTCATATGTATGGCTTGCTGGGTCCTGTCTACAGCCTGGTTGTTCCATTCCTACAGTTTGTGTGGTGCTGTGCTTCAATATTGATTTAAAGGTCACTTGCAATACATTTTGATGTGTACTGTGCATGTATTTACACCATGGCATAAGTGGTAGTTTTGATTATTTTGAAGTTGCCTCCCATGATATGTGCAGTATATTAATTTTAGGAAATGATTGCTAAAGACGTGTTTATTCGAACTCTGCACCTACTGCACACAAGGCTGTCACTGTAACCATTTGGCTACATGGATGTGAAGTGTAGTGGTTGTGCATACTTGTGAAGATACTTATTGCACTTAAATTTCAGTTTGCAAAGGACAGAAATAGACATGTCATAAATGTGATGTTCTGTTCCTGACAGTGAGGGAAAATGCATGACAATGGCAATGCAGGTTGTTTTTCTCTGTAAGTACTGCCGTTGAATTAACTGTAATTGTGTAGTTTAGATAACTTTGCTGTTAGAATATTTATTGAGAAAATACCTCACTGTGGGTAGCAGGAATAGCTTGCCAGTGCCTTCTACTTTAACAACTGTATTCATCAAAACCGTACTGTCACAAGTGTTTAACTGTAGCCCTTTTTATTCCATCAATTGCTCTGTAGTACTGGTGAAGAATAAGGGATAAAAGCACAGTAATAATAATTTAAGTCATAATTAAAATTGTGTTCTCATGTTAGCACTTAGGACATATGGGAGACTTTTTTGCTAAAGGGAGCCCAGACAAGCCAAGAGGAACACAGCCTGGAGTCAAATAGTTGTTGAAATCAATGCAGTTGGAGGCAGAAATGACTTACTGGCACAGTGCAAGAAAAGGACAAATGATATCATAGCATGTGCTAGAAGCAAGGCTCGGCAGAAAACAATTAACAGCATTGTTGGGGGGTGGTTCTGAATCTTATTAATGCCACATGACAATTACCTTCTGTCCATGTGCAGGGATGACTATGAGTCAGACAGTGTTGCTACAGGAATAATTAGAGGTGGTGTAAATACTTTTCCAGCTAGCCAATGTCTGCAGCAGCATTTACATTCATCAGCTCCTGAAGGCTGGCTTAAAATGTACACCTTTTATAGTCAAATTGAATGGTGACAAAGGTGCTGTAATTAAACATGTAACAATTTGTTACTATTAAGTGAGCCCTGACCATCAGCAAATAATGAAAATGAAGGCAGTGTGAATGGTAAATGTCCCACTCTCCCCTTGTGAACATAGTGCACCATATGCTGTTGCACTGTTATTAATGTTTTGCAATAATTTCTTTTACAAAATCAGTATCAGAAACAAGCAGTTTAACTGTAACAATAAATATGGATGAAGTCAGCAGAAGAATGGGCGTTGTTGCTGCTGCTGATAACATAGTTATATTTATGAGGCAGCTTGAGAGAAGTTGCAGGCAGTCTCTAAATTTAATGGCTGACCTCACAACATATTAGCAACTCTAGAGAACATAACAGTGCATCACAAAGTCAAACACAAGTTCACATTCTGCTCACACTTCTACAGCAGTAACAACCCTGTACCTCTACACCATTATCTCCACACACAGAACACTTTGAGGATAACAGCATAACAGCAAACATTGTGAGGTCACATTGCCCACAGTGACACAATTTCAAAGGTATTCCAGGCATAGGAATTATTTACAACTACCCACGGAAACACATAAAGATGTAACTGTCCAACAAAAAATGTGCCATGACATTGTTAGGGCTCGGAGAAATGCAACAGAGAGTCAGACAAAAATAGTCAAAGTCATCCAGGGTATGCATGAGGATTTCCAGCACTACTTTGAAGTGACAGAGAGCAAGGATAATGCTATGGTACCACTGATGCATAGTATACTGGCACACCAAGCATCAGCTGCAGCTTCCATTCATACACTGGTTAAGACATATCAGAGTCAAACTGGACTTAGTCTTATGAGGGACAGAGGACAGGGTACTATTCAGAGACATAAAGAGATCACAGGATACTACCACTGCTTGTCAGGATAGTAATGTTTGCATTTGCAGTGAACAATCACAACACATTTCTCACAGGCCATGTGAGTGGTCATTTACACCTAAGAGAATCTCATTTTCCAGGTTATGGTCACGATCATGCAGCAGTGTCATGTCAGTGACAGCAGGATCACCTCTCTGCAGTAGATCACATCATTAGACTAACTCACCTTGCAGTTCTCATGGTAACCTGTCCTCCAAAAAAGTTACACTATCACCAGGCCTATCAAAAGGATATATGTATGACTAATTTGATCTGGAACTACTGTGAATTCCATTCATTGACAAGTCTTTTTGCTGAATTGGAATAGTGTTTTGGTGGGAGTGCTGTTGCGTATATATTCAGTTATTCCCTTTACAGCTGTTAGTTACAACATACTGTGAATTCATATCTTTTACAGAACCTTTTGTGTTATTTTAATGGGATCGTGGGAAGGAGGGAATTCTGTGTAAGTCTATTTAGTACATGAATGAACAACAGACAGAAAACAATGATTCATAGATTAATATTTCTTCTGGTGGCACTCACATAAAAACATCACAATAGTAATGAGCAAACATTTTCAGGCCCAATAGATCATAAGGAAATGACTCATTAAAATAGCTATTCTGCCATGTAAAACATGACTGCTGCCACTCCTCCCTCCTCACTGCACAAATGATGATGGCTTCTGAAGTTAGAATTTATTCTGTATGACACTAAAAACAATCTGATGTGCAGTACAACAGAATACAGTAAACAGAAACAGCATATATAACTGATTATTTAATTGCTGCCAATATTGTTTTCTGTTGCATAGTGAATAAATAATAAAAGCAAAAGTTATTCAGTAGAGCAGGTACAACTGTTCATGTATTGACTGAATTAATGCCTTTCAGCATAAGTGAACAATGAATCAGTGAGTAGTTAGACAAACAAGTAATAAAAGATAACTATTTTAAAAAGAAAGAGAATATCAGATGAACAGTAACAGCAGACCATATATCACACAGCATAGCCCACAGTTATCACTGCATGCATCAGTAATATTCTATGGGTTTTTACAGTAAAGGAAACACTAGCCTAAATGTCATGGACCATAGTTCTGGACTAGATGCCATCTGTTAAACTGCACATCTGCATGCTATGCACAAGCCTGTAACATGGAGTCCCTTACTGTTGCTGCCAGCTGGTCATCATTAGTTAATGTGAGATTACAACTGGGAGCTGCAATAACAACATGGGTCACTTAACCACCTGACTGGCAGATGATCGTATTATGCAGACTGCAACAGGCAGTAAACATCCTGCATGTAGTAGCTAGGTCATATTGACAGGTACCACCAGGCTCATCCAAGAAACTGAAAGGCTCTTCAGGAGGCCAAACACCCTTTCTATGACAGTGCTGGTCTGGGACAGGGAATTGTCATATGTCTCCTCCTCAATACAGAAAGATTTCTCTCTGTAATCATGAGCCATGGCTCCAATGGATATCTGGCATCCCCTTAACAAAAAAAAAAAAAAAAAAAAAAGAGAATGAATAGAAACTTAATAACATAAGAAATTCAGCTTACTAACAAGATGACCACTGGGCATCCTACCATGCAAGAAGAGGAGTAGAGTCTGATATGTGAAACATGTGCAAAGCCAGGATACTGGGCAGGGATGTTGGTGATGTACCCCATGCATCACACAATACCTTGTCAATCGATGAAATGGTAACCCTTCCTATTGTGGTACTGCTCCCCTATGACCAGCAGGAGCCCTTATTGCAACATGGATGCAATCTATCTCACCAAGCAAATGTTCCAGCCCATAAAATGTGTACTGATCCACATGTGCCAAGCATACATCTAGCAACTGTTTCAGTATCCTCAAAGCAGAAGCCTGTGAGATCCCAACATGTCCCCAGTCTTTCTCTGGAAGATCCCTATAGCAAGTATAGTGAGGGCTATACATACTTCAGTGTCCTAAGGAATAGGAAGTCCACACATTCCTCCAGTGCACCTGTGGGGGGTCAAATATGCCAACTAAACCCTTATAATGTCCTTGTCCACTCTAAACCGATTAGGGATTTCCTGATTATCAAAGTTATAATGAGTAATTCTTTGTTTATATTTTTGCCTTCTTGGGGGGTGAGTACCACTGAGTTCCACTGAGCACAAACAGTTTTGGTCTGGCTAGGACAAGCAACTCTAACCTAGAGATAGCATTTTCACTGACTGCAACTCTAATAGATTTTGTGATGCTTCTTTTTTTATAGCACATCTGCGCCACATAAAAAGTAGGAAAAAAATGACTATGCATTGCAAGTAGTGTAAAATACAATTCCTTAGCATGTAAATATTTGGTTCTACCTCACTTCACCGACACGCCGGAACATCGACAGGGAAATCGCGAGCCCCAGAAGATCGACAGCGCAGAAGACCGACGCGACGGGACCAAGAAGATCGACAAGCAGAAGACCGACCCGACGGATGAAAGCACCGACGCCGAGGATGCCGAAATGGGAAAAGGCTGTGTAAGTATGCGGTAGTGACGGACGTTAGGGTGCGAGTAAGGTAAGTGGGGATAGGGGTGGGTTAAGTGAGTTAGGGTTAGGGAGCGGGTCAGGTAAGTGTGCGGTAGTGATTGTGTTTGGGTTAGGGGCGGGATAAGTGAGTTAGGGTTAGGGAGCGGGTCAGGTAAGTGTGCGGTAGTGATTGTGTTTGGGTTAGGGGCGGGATAAGTGAGTTAGGGTTAGGGAGCGGGTCAGGTAAGTGTGCGGTAGTGACGGACCTTAGGGTTAGGGTTTGGGTCAGGGTTGTAGGTAGTTGTGTATGTGTGGTTTAGTGTGGGTTTGTAGGGATTTTGGTGTGCTTGTGTTGTGTATGTGGTTTTTGGACGGGGAATGTGTTTAGGTTGTTGATTGTGGTGTGTGAAGTGTATGAGGTTTCGTGTTTGTGTACCGCCGGTTATTTCGTTGTCGGGCATGTGGGATTTCGTGTTTTTGTACTGTCGGTTATGTGGTGTCGGTGATTGCGTTGTCGGTGTTGTGGTGTTTTGTTTATGTGAGGTAGAACCAAATATTTATACTACTCATTATTTCCATCTTGTTATTTTCCCTATTTGCATAAGTACATTCAGGGTCACAGCATATCAGCAAAGGTGGCCTATATGAATTGCATGTCATCTGTGCTCTTTCTTGTATGCCCCCAGCAGCCTTAATGTATTTGCATACATAACTATGAATACTGGCATATGTACTTAGTCTGAGTAATGCAGCTTATTGTCTTCACAAGCTTCTCAATATGTTAACAAACATTTGGTGAAGTCTGTACAGTTAGCAATGGTAAAATATTTTTCAGCTGTTATTCCCCAGAATTAGAACAAATTTTATTTTTAATTATAACACAATGCTTCTTAGCTGTATAAAAATCACTTATAAGGTCAGTATGGCAATATATTGCACTACACTGTTATTCGATTTCTTTGCCTTTAAGTCCCTCATCACTGACAAATACTTACTTTAAGATAATCTTTTCCCAGCTTTTCTTTTCTCTTAAGTACTAACTCTTATGTTTTATGAGCTAGGCTTTATTAATGATGTGTATTTCAGTATTTATTTGTATTGTTTGGGAATACAGCAACAATAAGTACTGAATATGAAGTGATATGATAGATGCCAAACTTTGCTAATTACTGAGCTATATTGGTATAAAATTGCCTCAATTTCCAAAACAGTATTGTAATATCAAAATGCATATGTTTATGCTGGCTGGAAAGTTTAGCTATAATCCTAGCTGGTGGAAAATGGTTATTTAAAGAGTTTGCCACTTGCCAGATAAAGATTGCATATATAATAAATACACCATACATTTCTAATAGACTTCAGAAAATGTACAGATGTTCTCAGTTGTACCAAATGGTATAATGTTTCCTAATTAGTATTACAGAGCAATGTAGAATCTGCAGAGAAAAGTTATCAGACTCAGTGAACCAATTCTAATATTTCTAATGTGGGATATCACGTAAGGATCTTATTCTAGCTACAATTTTTTTAATGAAACCAACTTTTTTTGCATTTTCTACAGAGTGAGAGACAGAGTGAAGGGGATGTGTCAGATGATATATGATTTCTTTATGTTACATTGAGACAAAAGTCTCTGATGCAACTATTACCACATTCAACATATGAAAGAAATATATGTGAAAATAAATATGACAAACACAACATAATCATTACTCCCTGCACTTCATTGCATCTCTTTCTTTTCTGTACTATGTGATTATATAATAATGAATGTAAAGGAAAAGTACCTTTCCAGTGTACAACCTCAACATACCTATTAGTTCAACCTGTAATAAAGTAAATAAATACGTTAGTAAATAAGGAAGTGGAATAAGCATTCAGACAGGAAACAAAGCCACAAACAAGGTAAACCCAGACAGACATATCCACATACACTCTACAGTGATAAATAAATATTTGAAAAAAAATGCAACCAACGATCTACAGTACTTAAAAAAAATATCCATTAAAAAAAGTCTAAAACATAGAACTATGAAAACAAAAGTAAATTAAAATTATATGTTCTGAAAATGCTAAACTGACCAAGCAATTACAGTCATTAATAGCGTGGGACAGAGAAATTCATATAGCACAACCATCAGAAAATTCTGTCAGCAGTGATTTTAAACCCATTTCTATATGATAACTTTAAAATACTAATAAACAAAATAAGGTGAAGTAAGTATGATTTCTGCCTTAACCCTTGCTGGGTTCCAAAATAAATAAGCTAAGAATTAAAAGCATCTGGTGTCTACTGTCTCCTTTCTTATAATATAGAATTCATTATCCTTATTAAGAATAATATATAAGTTTGTTATTTAAATTAACTATATTAAAGGAAATTTTAAACATACTTGGATAAAATTATTTGGTTAAAACTGTGCTTCCACAGAAAAGGGTTAAGCTGCTGTCCAGTCAAACATTTCCTATAAACAAAAGTAAAATAAAATAAATAAATAAACCGTCTTCTTCAATCAAATGTGTGGATTGAGTGTTCCCTTATTAAAGGAGATCAGACCAGTTTGTCAGTTCAAGAAAGACACTTTACATGGAAACAGTCTAGAAATTTTATCATTGTCTTTGTGTATAATATGTTAAATTAGACAGAATGATATAGAATGGGTACATTGCATTGTTCGATATAGACCTTTCCTCACAGTTGACACTAACAGTGTAGTATTCTTTGGGTATTCCTTTACATTAAACATGTAACTATGGTTATGTATCACTTTTTTTTAAATGGACAAGGGATATTTAAAAATTCACATGCTGCATAACTGTGTTTTATTTGAATCATACTAATTGAGCACTAGTATAAGTACACTCAGCCACTGACTCTTTAGCTTGCTATAAAAAGCAAAATTATTTTTAAATAAATAATGATTCCAGCAGAATTTTTTGTTTTAAATTGCCTCTCTTACATTATTACAGTTTCATACTGTCATTGGCAATAACTAGGCTGACTGCATTTGTGGGTTATTTTACCCCTAGCCAATTTCCCTTTTGGTGCTCAAATTATCCAATCCCATTTGGTGTTTGATTTGCCTTACCTATCCCATAGTCAATAATTATATATTACCCCAAATAAAAATAACTCTGATCATACGATTGATAATTTGAGGAAACACTTGCATGGAATAAAGCTTTTAGGAGCTCTTTGTGTCCATTAGTAGCACATGGTGCAGTCCTGGAATATTTTTTCCCATCCACAGATCCAAGTTGTGCTTGAATATGGACAGTGATGAGCTTTATTTTACATGAGATGGGGATTATGTTCTATAGCAGTGGTATCCTCTGACAGAAATACCTGTCCCTCAAAACTATTCTGTTGATGTTTCAGAAGAGGTTTAGATACCTAGACTCAGTATTTCCGATGCCATTTGATTTGCTGATGTGCAGTGCATCCATCAGTGTTAGGATGCAGGATAGTTTTTATGCAAGGCACAGGTCACCTTTTGGCAGTTTAGTAAAGTATTTCTGTGGACATTACAGTTGAAGCACATGTCTCAACAAATACATAACAAAGGAAGTGGGGTTGGTGAGATTATTGAATTTTTGGACACCCAAATCAGTATGGATGTAGTTCACAATAAAATTGTGAGTCATATACACAGGAATGACATGCTTACATCATCAACTATCTGCAGACACTTTGGTAGTGATCATCTATCTTTTATGAAATTCAATATTTTTAGAGGACAATTATGGCAAAAATTAGGAGGTGCAGCACCCAGCAGGATAAAAACAATCTAATTAAACTAAACAAACAACTCAGAGGAAAAATAAAGTTTACCAAAGCCAAATTTGAGGTAAGTTTGGCCTCCAAGACCAAGGACAACCACAAAGCATTCTTTAGCTATGTCTGCAACCTCAAAGGCAATACAAAATTGTGTGCAGAGCTCATTGCAAATGGAGCCACCTATACTGAGTCAAAAGGTATAGAAAACATCCTGGCTGATAAATTCATCTCCAACTTTACTCCTCTCTCCCCCTCAACTTTTTCTCAGGAAATATCATCAAATATAACTCCCCCTAGGAACAGGTCCTTAATGTTTTCTAAGACCAAGAGCACTACATCAATGGGCCCAGACAATATCCCAGGATGCCTTCTAAATAGCATGAAACATGACCTATCAGGGCCTCTGGAATTACTATTTAACTGTAGCCTCCAAACAGGCTTTGTGCCTCATGAATGCAGAAAGGCAACACTCATCACTCTGCACAAGGGTGGGTCATCTACAGACCCTGGAAAGTACAGACCTGTAAGTCTCACTAGTTCTATAAGTAAAGCCATGGAAAGAATTATCATGGAGATGATCAGTAAAGATATAGTAATCCTCCAGACAATGAACCCAACCCAGTTTAGTTTTGTAAAGGGCAAATCATGCCTACTCAACCTGGTGGACTTCTTTGAGAAGGTCACCAAAGCAATGGATGAGGACAAAATGATTCACCCTGCCTACCTTGACCTGGCCAAGGCATTTGACACAATACCCCACTCAGTCACTGTTGACAAACTCAAGAGGTTAGGTATAAACCTGTATGTCACTCAGTGGATAGCCAACTGGCTCACAAACAGGACCCAGGAAGTTAGAATTGGGGAGTCCACCCCTACAAAGAGGCCAGCCACAAGTGGATTCCCTCAGGCATTAGTCCTTTGACTGCTCCTTTTTGGAATTTACTTCTCAGAAGTTAAGGCCAATGTCAATAGTCTCTGGCTGACTAAATTTGATGATGATTGCAAATTAAGGAGCTGTCATTGAATCTCACACTGACACAAATGTTCTCCAGTTGGGGCTGACACAAACAACTGGTATCAGAGTCATGGACTAAAACTAAATGCCAAGAAATGCATAATAGTATCCTTTGGAAAGTCATCCATCCCTGGTAGCTATCATATTGACAACACACCCCTTACAGCTGACCCAGTAGTCAGGGACTTAGGGACATACATAGATAGATAGTAATCTAGCATTTGATCATCACAAGTCTACATTGGTGAGGAAATCATTCTATGTTGCACAACTTATAAGCAAAGGTATGACATCTAAGTCCAAGGAAGTCATTGTTCCAATGTATTCAGCATTCATCAGACCTATGATTGAGTATAATGCCCCCTTTGGTATGTACCTAACCAGGCATATCCAACAACTGGAATGTTCACAGAGGTTCCTCACTAAAAGAATACAGGACATAAGTAATATATCCTATGCAGACCGTCTGAAGGCCGTATCCCTGTATTCTGTCTCCTACAGACTTTTGAGGGGACATCTATGCCTGGCATACAGAACAATTTCAGACACCACTCTGATGGACCTCCTGCATATCCACAAAACGGCAGTACCAGAATTACCCATTCTAAAGACTTAAACATTGCCTGTGATATAAACAGGACCTGCTGGAGAAATAGGTATATATCCCAGAGACTACCCCATATGGAACAGGGTACCCATCCATGTGAAGCAGAGTTCCTCCCTAATCCAATTCAAGTGCAACTTGGACAATTTGATGGGAAACCAGAAATTCATCCCTGGTTTGGCACCAATGTTTCTGATGCAAACAGGTAACCTGTTAATGGTTCATCTGCCAGGCCCACACTTACACTTATCAAGGGTATCAGAACTCGTCAGAGATTTGGGATGCATGTCTAGGCTTAAAAATGCCCTTGTGATCATTAGCCTAGTAAACACTTATGATCCTATGAACATATTATTAGACTTAGGTTCATAGAACGATACTAGGCTATTGGCCCAGAGGCCCTTATCAGCCTAGCCAAGAATTTCACCCATGTTCCCACAAAGCCAACACCTGTTTCCCTGTCCAGCAGGGACACAAGTGGGATCCCAGGGCATATTTTCTGTTTCCCATCCAGTCATTCAGGTACCTGTTTAAGAGGGCTAGTGAGGTACTCTGCTTGACATGGAGACTAAGCCTATTCCACAGCTGGGGGAGTTGTTGGGACACAAATCTACCCCACTAACAAGTTCTATTAATGTCACAAACCAGGTTGAGACCTTGCGAGCGGGTTGTGCGAGTGAAGTTTGACTTATGGATATGCAGCAACTCCATCAAGTCTGAGTCTGAGCCATCCTTGTATGCCAGACACAGGTTACCTCTGAGCAGTCTGTATGAGACTGAGTAGAGGGACGGGGCTTTTAGCCTATCTGTATAGGATAGGTGTTTGAGACCCTGGATTTTCCTGGTCAGGAACCTCTGTGGTCTCTCCAGCTGCTGCATTTGCTTGGCAAGGTACATGCCGAAGGGATCATTATACTCGATAATAGGTCTGATGTTATGACCTCCCTGTTCCTGGATGAAATATCCTTACTTATGAGGTGGGCCATGTAGAAAGCCTTCCACACAACAGAGGCAACATGGTGGTCAAAAGTCAGGCTGTTATCAACCTGGGTGCCCAAGTCCCTCATGACTGATTGCATGCTTAGTACGTTGTTATGAATTTGTTAATTAGTGGGGACCATTTTCCCCAAAGGGGATAAGGATACATTTCTTGACGTTCAGTTTGAAGCCATGTTTCTGGCACCAGTCATTAGTTTGGTTGAGGCCCTCTTGGAGGATGTTCACATCACTAGGGAAATTTATGACAGTACCCAGCTTGCAGTCATCTGCAAACTTGGTCAGCCACAGACCACTGATTTTGGCTTGCACCTCAGAAAAGTATATCCCAAATAGTGAAGGCCCCAAGACTGATGCTTGAGTATACCACTTGCTACAGGTCTACTACTAGAGGTGGCTTCCCCTATTTTGACTGAGTGTGTTTTATCAGTGAGCCAGTTAGCTATCCATCTGATAACATATGGGTTGATACCTAGCTGGGAGAGTTTATCTATTATGCCCAAGTAGGGAATAGTGTTGAAGGCTTTGGCTAGGTCAAGGTAGGCTGTCTGCACTGTCTTGCCCTCATCCATGGCTTTGGTGACTGTTTTGAAGAAAGCGACCAAGTTAAATAGGCATGCTCTCCCTTTGGCAAAAAACAAACTGTGTGGGATCAATCATTTTGAGGTTGCCAGTGTCCTTGTTTATAAGGTCCATTATAATACATTCCATGGTCTTGCAGATCAGGCTAGTTAGGCTGATGGGAAACCAACAAAAAAACAAAAACCAGTCTTAAAAAAGACTATACGATGAAAAACAACAATGATTCCAGTTGGAAAATTTATTACTGAAACATGTCTTAGCGCCTCGGCCACCACAGCCTTCAATGAGCACACAATTCATGGTAAAGATACATTCCCTTATATACAGAGTGTAAATAACTTAATTAATAATAAATCAATTAAATAATTAAGTATTAAAGAAACTGCACTCCCTGTTAAATAAAAACCCATACCACAGATACAAAAATATAAATATAACACACAATATCTAACCTATTATATCAAATATTTCCAATTAATCTCCATATTTAAACCAAAAGGTGATAATGTATTATATTTCAATATAAAAATAGATTCTTTATATAATAACATATTTTTTAACAATCTATGATTTCCTTTTTTAATAAAGATCTGTTCTAAAACAGTAGCTTGTAACAAATCAACATTCTGGTTATGGGTTTGTAAAAAATGTAAAGCCACAGAATTATCTGTGGCACCCCTCTTAATATCACAAATATGTTCCTGTAATCTAAGTTTAAATTTCCTCTTAGTCTCTCCAACATAAAATAGATTACAAGGACATTTAAGGCAATAAATAACTTCTCTGAGTGACAAGAAAATTGTTTATTAGGTGTAAACCTTTTATTATTTATTCTGTCGAAGGATATTCTAATAAATTGGCATATATTGCAAGACCGACAAACAAAAGTACCAAAGTTACTAACTGGAAAATGTAACTGTTCAACAGGATGCCTAAAATATGCTCTTATCAACATATCCCCCAAATTTTGTCCCCTTTTATATGCCACCAAAGGACTAGAGGGGAGCAAATTACCCAATGTTCTATCCTTCAGCAAAAACTTAGTTAGGCTGATGGACCTATAATTGCCTGAGTTGGTGGATGCTTCACCTTTGTG